>NC_134404.1:298939058-299221558 GCF_038048845.1 Mixophyes fleayi | reverse complement strand
CTCCCCTCCAACAAGTAATATCTCTCTCCTCTCCATCTCCACACTATATTAGATTTTGATATCTCCAATTGGGTTTAGTCTAGTCCCTCCACTCTGGCCCACTTATTTGATCCCGGGGGTCTCTGCTCCTTTGCGTGCGCAGTTGCAAAACGCATATGACATTTCACCTAGGGATTTTTACAAATACTGGCGATTGCGGAACTGGATCGGTTACCTTCGCGAACAAAACTACTCGATTTCTCCACCCCTGCCCATTCTATTCACTAAACTAACCAAGGGTAACGATAAGGGTGGTATTACTTTTTGGTACCAATACCTTACTGGATTATCAGATGTCCCATGTTTCTCAGACTAGGTAGAAGGCTGATTTTAACATCTCCCTCTCCCCAAGCAATGGAGAATTATATACAGTAACATGTCTACAGTCTCAAAATGTACCAACTATGTTGAAATGCAACTTAAATTATTATATCGAACTTATCTCACCCCAGCCCGTCTTCAGAAAATCTGGCCTAACCACAATATGACTAGCTATAAGCTGTTACTATGTACTTCGTTGAATATCATGTTGTCAGGTATATATTGTAATGTCTGCTCCATACTCTGTACCTTCTCTTATTCACATTTTTTCTGTATCCCCCCCTTAACTACTACTAAAATTCTAATAAAAACTATTGATGTGATAAAAATCACGTACCACAGAGATGCCCAGAGATTGAATCGGACGAATGTGCATGTACTCGACTTTGGCACACCTTTACTGCACATATCCTACGTGCATACGCCGCTCCCCTCCATTGTTCCACCCTCCAGGTAGGCAGTCCGAACTCTCATTTGCGTTTCAACTTGAATTGCATGCAGTTGCGTTCACTAGCATAGTTTATGAGCATGCGCAGAGCATTTTCATGTAAAATATGGTACTGTCACGAAGACCCGCTCTAGATAGACTTACCCCCAGAGAGATGCGGAGTCTAACGGTACAAAGGTATTCACCAGGGATCCCTGCAAGAGAATATGGACTTAGATGCTATTTAGCCGCAGGTCACGGTCCTCTAAGGGGGATTAAAGCAGGGTGAGATGGAACCGTGGAGTGGAGCAGGACTGCTGGACAATATATGCACAGGTTCAGGTGAACGGCAGTGAACCGAAGCGTTGAGGTCTTTAGAAAGCAAATAGCTGAGAACAGGACTGATTATGAGGCACGAGGTTCCTGCAACAATACCGCAGGTCTTGATCGTGGAACGGTAACACAGGATACTGATGTGCAGTCGGGAGTCAGAGAGAACAGCGTCCTAACAGGTAAGGAGACCTGAAGATCTGGCAACTTAGTAAAGAAGCAGGTGCTTTAAATAGACAGAGCTGACAGGCAATTAGCCAATCAAGAGAATGCAGGAAATTTTGAAAAGACCAGGTGTGAGCATACTCAGTTCAGACCAGCAAGTGAATGCAGGGAGTGAGAACCAAGGGAAACAGGTAAGAACAGTGACCAAAATGCAGGTGCAATGTGTGACAGCTACGCAACAGGACTTGTATCTGAAGATGAATCAGGCCCACAGTGCACAAGGATCTTTTACTAAATCCAATAAACAACATAGACTGGAGGAAGAAGGAGGTGGTTGTTTACGCATCTTCACTGTTGAACTGTCTAAAAACAAATACAGCAGATAAAAAAATGTCATCATCCAAAATCCCTGAGGTTTCAAGAACAAAGGTGCTTTCCATTTGTCAAGTTTGGTGGCATTTGAGGCATGAATCACATAGGAACTATTGATCCCTATAGAAAACTACACTGTACTCTCATCCTTTATGTTAAAAAGTTCTTGTGTATGTAACAAGTATTTTCTGCATAGTGATAAATGATCCACATGCGACAGGCTGTCAACTGTCCTTCCACAATGGGCTAAAATGCAAAAGGCTGGATTAAGGTTTTAACACATACGGAACTATTTAACAAGCTCCTAATCCGATGAAAACTGAGGGGCAAATGCAGGATTTGAGGACGGTGTTTCTATGCCACGCAACCAGTGGGCGTGACCAGCATGTGTAGGGGCGTGGCTGTAATTTTTGCACAATCAGTAAGGCACAACATTCCATTGGTCCATCAAAATGCGAATGCATTGCTATGTCTAGTGTGCAGCTAAATACATGACACTAAGAACTGAATAAAAAAACAGTTATAATTACAATAAATGATAAGCAAAGTGACACTGGGCAGTCACAGTGAATGTGGCGAAACATCATACGTGATGCTTTGTACCGAGAGATTATTGTAGATTATTCTGGTTATTCATACAACTAAATGCTTCTAAGCTTAACAGCCTAGATGCTGCATACAAAGAATCATTCTTGAAACTCAACACATCCCAGCGCGCTCCTATACACTTTACAACATTGCTCTTTAACATAAATGTCATGTGCTGTATCTTTTCCCATAGTAACAAACCCAGTTTACCGAGTATTTACTGAGTATTCTTAAGTAAAATCCTATATAAGATGCTTGTCTGTTTATCATTCATAGGTGGTCTATATTATACTTTGAGGTGATTGTTACGATTTAAGAGCCTTAGTCAGTATTTGCACAGGCTTACCTAGGGCGTGGAGTCTAACGGCCTTCCGGTCTTCACCAAGAACCACCGCAAGGTAGTGTGGTCTTTGCTGCCGAAGAACTGCAGGTCGCGGCCCCCAGATTAGCCTACTGACGTAAGGGAGAAGGTTCTAAGTGATGGATAGTCAGACGGGCAATATGACAGAGCGATGCAAGTACAGGCACTAACCGTGAATTCCAGGGTTTGAAGGTCTGGAGCAGTAAGCGGTAGATGCACGGAGTCAATGGATGTGTAGCAGGAGATGGGTCCAGGAACACAGCCGGGTCGGTACACAGGAGATATTAGGTATACGGTGCCAGGGAGAAATCCAGAGAGTAGTTGATAACACAGCCGGGTCGGTACACAGGAGATATCAGGTATACGGTGCCAGAGGGAAATCCAGAGAGTAGTTGATAACACAGCCGGGTCGGTACACAGGAGATATCAGGTATACGGTGCCAGAGGGAAATCCAGAGAGTAGTTGATAACACAGCCGGGTCGGTACACAGGGAAGACAGTCCAATACGTGGTGCCAGGAATAAGCCAAAGAATAGTCAGGTCACAGCCAGGTTGGTACACAGGAGTAGGAGGAATAAAGGAGTACACAGGGAACAGGTTCACAGGAGTCAGGAACACAGGAACTGTTAGCCAGGAACAGGAAACACATTGCTCTGACACAGGCAGCGTGTCAGAGCAGAGAAGATATAGCTATTTGAATTCCCCGACCAGGAGTCACATGACTAGCTGCAGGAAGAACCCGGAAGTGCGGGGACGCCATCAGGAGAAGCGCTGCACAGAGCGGATACAGCTGCTAGACCACGCTGACATCGCAGCGGAACGGGGATCAGGTAAGCTCATAACAGAGATATACTGCTTTGTATGCTACTGTTAATGATATTCAATGTTTGCTGCCTCATGGAAAAAAATTATGAAATGATGAAACGTTAGTGGCACGAGCTGATAAGCAATTTACAGAGTTTTCTGGCCTGTTTCAACTGGTAATTATCTAACTAGAATAGTCAGACTATATCACAAATGCATATCTCCTATATGTCCCAATTTATGCAGGATAGGGTCACACTTGCAAACACACACAGGGTCAAACACACAGACATGTAAACTGTCACATACACAGACAAGCACAGACTCACACATACACAAACACACACAGGATCAAACACACAGACATGTAAACTGTCACATACACAGACAAGGGACAGGATCAAACACACAGACATGTAAACTGTCACATACAGACAAGCACAGACTCACACATACACAAACACACACAGGATCGAACACAGACATGTAAACTGTCACATACACAGACAAGCACAAACCCACACATACACAAACACACACAAGGTAAAACACACAGACATGTAAATTGTAACATACACAGACAAGCACATACTTTTCGGAACTGGTGCCCAATGGCTAACACCTTCTTCATTGAATCCTATGGGGAGAGCATTGCGGTAGTGGGATCTTCGTATCCCTCAACGTATCTTACCTGCTCTCCCCTCCAGTTATTACTGCAAAGGTGGCCACTGTACAATAGTGAACATTCAAAAGATAGGTGATAGGTGTTCACCAGGACAGCCATTTATTTATGACAGCTCTCCCGGCAGAGCACTTTTAATAAATGCTCAATATCTTTTATTCCTTATCATTGTTATAAAGAACGAAAATGATTGTGTCAAAAATGTGTTTATTAATAAAAATGCCCCTAAGCCTTCAAGCACATATGAGAGAGACCTATCAAAGTATTGGAAACTAGTTGAATCACAACAATATGATATACTGCAAGTATAACATATCTGAAATTGCATTTTGATGATAGTTTTCCTGCAATGAATTTAAATTGCAAGAGGCTTACATGTATTATGTATTACATTTTATTTATAATTTGCACATATATTCTTAACTGCTTTGCATATAAACCCTATTTGTAGATAGGGTTTTGATTAACTTTATTTTTCTACAAATGTCCACACACCATTTTCTCTTAAATATACTTTATTCCCCTTTCCCTCTACCTGAGTAGTAGAACTTTTAGGATTTAAAAAATAACAGTGATACACATCCTTCACAAAAATGTAATTCTCTTCTGTACCTCCTTTAGATGGTTTCATCTCGCAGGAAAAATTACAGCACTTACCCAAGTGGGAAATCACTTTCTTGCCACCACTACAGTGAAGCAAATAGCTACAAAACTAAGGGGTAGATTTATCAAACCTTCTAAAAAGGAAAAGGGGAGGTGTTGCTCATAGCGTAAAAAAATCGCATTCCAGCAGATGCCACAATCTTAGCACACAAACCCATGTGCTTACCAGGAAAATTGGATGCATTTGTGCAAAAGGTGGTGCCTTCATGACTTTACAAACTAGCATTTGTAATGTGATTTTTTTACGTTTTGCATTTGTAAATTCAACTTTTTACGTTAAACTTTTTAATTGAAAATTTGCTGCATCTGATCAATGAGACAACAAATTCGGGGACAAAACAGTCGCATGTCACGCCTGGAATCCAACCGATTTTCATAGACACCAATTCCGATTCACAAAGGTACATTGTTGGAAATTGAATCAAGATTGAAAGGGCATTTTTTGCCAAAACTGGATATGCCTCTATTTGTGAGCACCGAAATTCACCAATATCTTGACTGGAGAAACTTTGTTTTAGCAAAACCTTGCTCTGTAGATCAATGAGGTCATCTTTCCTTATGTCAGCATCATCCATTGAGTCCAAGTTAAAGGTGACTGGGTTTTGAATCCAGTGTTCTGCATTTGTTGATGGTAGGAGCGAGTAAGATTGTAGGTGTTTCTTGTTGAATGCGAACTTGGCAATGAATGTAACTACTTATACAAACATGAGATTTAGTTTTTTACGTGATGAGATTATTAAAAAAAAGTACTTGATCTACAAGTCCGACATACTTCGCGTAATTGCTTTGTTTCATCTCCTCCTGCAGTTTTTCAAGTTGCTTTTCCAAAAGTCTAATTAAGGGAATAACTTGGCTCAAGCATGCAGTGTCTGAACTCGCTTCACAGGTGACTTTGAATGGTTTCAGCACCTTGTACAACATGGAAAGTATTTTCCACTGCGCTGGACTAAAATATATTCCCCCTCCTTTCCCAATGTTACGGCTTGTGGAGTAAGCGTGGAAGGATTTTTCGCTGTTCCTCCATCCTCAGAAGCATATAAAGGGTGGAATTCCATCTTGTTACCACCTCTTGCTTCAGTTGGTGACAGGGCAAATTAAATAGTTCTTGTAGCTATTGCAATCTCCTACATGCTGTTGCAGAATGCCGGAAATGTCCCGAAATTTTACAGGCCACAACTAGCATCTCCTGCATGCCCCTGTCATTTTTCCAAAGGCCCTGCATCACCAAGTTGATTGTGTGAGCAAAACAGGGAATGTGATGGACTTCACACAGCTATAATGCTCTCACAATATTGGTGGCATTATCAGAAATTACATATCCTGAGGAGAGTCCAAGTGGAATAAGCCATGTATCAATGACATCCCTTAGTTTTTGTAACAGATTGTCAGCTGTATGCCCCTTAGTGAAGCCGGTGATACACAGAGTAGCCTGCCTTGGAAAAATCTGACGTAGTTGGGTACATGCTGCTGCTGTTCCTGCTAGTGAAGACTAATCACCAACCCAGTGGGCTGTCACAGACATATAATCATTTCCCAGTTCCACTTGTCCACATAGCTGTGGTTAAGTGTACAGTGCGTAGAATGGCATTTTGTAGCCCAATAATTACATTTTTACGAACCTTCTGGTAGAGGTTAGGAATAGCTTTTCTAGTTAAATGGTGTTGTGATGAAAATTGGTAACGGGAACACGACCTCAATTAACTGTCTAAAACCAGCTGCATTAATAGTGGATATTGGATGCAGATCTAAATACTAGCATAGTCGCCATGGTGTCTATAATCCGCTTTGCTTATTAGCTTTGCTTTTTTAATGTCCGTTGACTGTATTTCCTCCTCTCCATCCTCATCCACTACTTCATCACTTCTGTTAGTTTTCTCCCGCACCTGTTCGCCATCGCCAGACTGGCTCCTAATTTTATAGACGTAGAGATGGACTTTTGCAGTTGGTATGGACCAACCATGGCAGGTACAGGTACAGAATTAAACATTGTGGGTTAAAGTTCATTCATGTATAATAACCTTGTGTTTGCTGATATGTCAGAATAATTTGTCCATAACTTTCCGTAGAATGTGAAGAGACACTGCGAACATCTTAGCTGCTTTCATCGCTATTACAGCAAGGTACGTACTTCACAGCACAAGAATTTCTGTAATGTTCCTTGACTTGTGTGTATGTTAAATATGACAGTACATCATTTTTTGAATGTTAACTGGAACGTTTGTATGTTTTTTTTTTCTGGTGTGCATTTTAATCAGCTGGCATAAGTGTGTTTATTATTAATACACGTTCATATTGCCAACTACTCAGACAGGCAGAAGAGGAGAGTGGCTATTGGCGGACTTGTGAAAGCATGCCTTTCACATTACCCCGGAGCAAATGTAGAGTTGGCAAAGGGGAAGGTACAGAATCTTAGGACTGTATTCAAAAAGAATTAAACAATCTGGGACAGCAGCTGAGGATGTGTATGTGCCAAAGTTATGGTACTTTGACCTCCTGCACTTCACGTGTGATGAGGAAATTGCTAGACAGTTCACCTGGAGTTGGAAAGTCGTTCCCCATCTGAAGTAGTACAAACAGATGGCACACCGCCAAGTGGAAGAGTAAATGACACATACAACATTGTAAATGCTGACAATTTGTTTTCACTTAATTGAGTCTCACAATATAGTTTGCTACTGTCCATACATTACACAATGTCCTGTCTTAGCACAGCACCCTTACCATTAAAATATTGTAACTAGGCCTCCTTGTTTAATTTTGCCATGTGACTGCCATTTCTCGTCTCATCAACCCAACAACTTCCGCTACTTTTACATTGTCCATATTCCATACTGCGCACAGTGGGACTTTTACGTCTAAGAAAGTTATGTAGGACACAACCAACTATCACCACTTTGTCCACCTTGTCTAGGAGTAGATTTATAGCTGAATGAAAAATTCTGAACCTCAAAATACCAAACGCATTTTCCACTACACGCCTGGCTATTGACAACCTATAATTAAAGATCTTCCTTTCTGTTGACAGATTGCATTGTGGGTAAGGTTCAATACATTACTGTGTAATGCAAATTCTTCATCTGCCACAAATACAAAATTTAGTCCATATCTGGTGTCACTTCATGATGGTAAATTAAGATCATTGTTTTTAAGTTTCTCAAGAAAAGGAGTCTGCTCCAATGTGCCTCCATCTGACACCTTCCCATTTTTTTCAGTGTCCACAAATAGGAATTCATAGTTGGCATCCATTATAGCCATTAGAGTAATGCTGAAGAATCCTTTATAGTTGTAATAATAGGATCCACTGTTTCTGGGTGGCATAATTCTTATATGTTTGCCATCAATGGCACCGCCACAGTTAGGGAAATTCCAAAGACTTTCAAAATCTTCTGCAATAACTTGCCATTGTTCAACCGTTGCAGGAAACTGAAAGACAAAGATTGTTTGAATGTTTAATTGGTACATGCATGTAATGTTATACTCAGTACTTTACATTTGTTTTCATGACACAGCCTGCTGTCTTATCTAAAGCAGTTATCTCTGGTGTGGCAGAGCAGTAGGATACACCTACGTATGCCAGTCAGGTGACACTAGACAGCCAGATGTACCAACATAGCCACATGGTGGTCAAAGGAGAAAAAAAAAAAAAGAGAACATGATGTCGAGCATAGTGATGCACTAACAGAAAAGATGGTAGAGTGTGCCAATCATTTGATGTTGCAAAAACCTAGACAAAATGACTTTGATCTGCTATGAGCAATGCCTGCAAACAAAATGAGAAGAGCTAGCAGAGCACTGCGCACAGAGATGGAACAGTTCAGACACTGTTTTAACAACATCCAACCACACACACATTAGCAAGGACATTTTAGACAAGCACCATCATATCGCCCACTCCACATGCAACATCCACTTTGCAGATATGGGTCTCCTTAAATAGGTGTCCTCCTTAAGGATGATGGGGGTGATTAGTTGGAGCAGTTCCTGGAATGTGGGTTCATTCATCCTCAGGAAATTACTGAAGTCATCAGGGTTGTTGTCCTGTATCTCCTGTAAGAAAGAGGAAATTAATCTCTCCTCTGAAACCACTCTTTGGTCCAAGAAGACCGATTCTTTCCCTCCGGGTCTGTGCTTGCACTCTTCTTGCCATAGTGAGTACAACAGTATTCATTATATTGAAAAAAATCATTAATGTGCAGTAAGTATCGAGTGAATGTACGTATACTATACACAAACATGTTATAGAATGAATGGTAATGACGTATTTCCTTTTCCTCAATCTGAGTTTGTGGTAGTTTTTGCCGGTGATGTTCAGTCCTTTTATTGAAATTTATTTGGCATATCGCTGCATGGAGGCCAGATATCGTTTCAGTGTGTACGGAATCGTAATGATTTGCGACAATGTTATGCATGCTAAAAATCGCTGCACTGTCGGTTGGATGTGCAAAAATAGTTTAAAATGTCTATAGTGTGTACGCAAACTTTCAAAAGGGCTGCATAATACCCTTAATCTCAGTAATAAATTGAGACAATCCGTTTAATCAAAGACAGACACCTATCTGTAATAACATATTAACAAGCATTTTAAAGAAGAGTTAAAATCTACAACAGCCTTTTATCCTACCGAAGAGTGCCAGATAAAATGTAAGTTTAAATTATAGAAATGTTCTCCACCTATGTTAATCATATGTTGTCATTCAATATCATGTCCTCATTACCAATCTCCTCAAAGGGACTTCCATATTTGCTTGTCCCTTACCAGTATCTACACCAGCTCTTATAGGCTCTGTTAACGTTTATAACTTAATATAAATTTGGATGCACACATACAAATTTATCATAATAAAATAATTGAAGCAATACGACCTTTAACTCATGCTCCTTTCAGTACTACATAAAGGTCAAGAGAAAGCAAACTTGTTAAGTTGTAAGCAGCGTTTATAGGAAGCCCTCTTACATCACTATTCTTGCATGTCAGTTTCACCACAATTTATTAAACCACACACTCATGTATCCACACACTTGCGCACAGCTTAAAGGTGACAGGGAAGACCTAGTGCACTAACAGCTTACGTATCCAAATGACCAAAATATACCTAATTCATTTAAGCATTGTCAGAACATTTTTATAGTAAATGTTCATGCATCACAGCGAAGAAATAAGACAGATCACCCCAGAATGTTGCATGTGAAAATAAAAATACACCCCTTATTTTTTTTAAAAATGTTAAGTTTAGTTGTTTTGCAAAATGAGTAGTTTCTTCTTACAAATTGATCATGCTATTAAAAGTAAATATGTGCATCTAGTTTAACTGACTGTATTCCAAACAATGTTAATCTTAATTCCATAAACACAAATAAATAAGTCATAACTGTCTAAAGTTAGCTTGTAGGCAGAGCCAAGATTAACCTCTCACCTGATAGGATTATGAAGTGCATATAGATATAACAGTAGACGTACAGTACCATCATCATCAAATATTCTGAACTCCTAAATGCGTCATGTAGGCAGGACCAAATAAATTGCAGGCGGGGCAATAGTAGGCGGAGTTAGCACATCATTAGCCCTAGCCACAACAGTTTTAAGCAAGGCAAATACAAAACGCAATGGTAGGCAGAGTCCGCTTGTCACAACTGGCGGAGTAAACAAACAAGTACGCAAAGCATGGCATTGGTAGGAAGAGCACACACAAGCAGGCAGAGTTAGCATACCAGTGGGTGGACAACACAAATCGGTTATTTGAGGGGCGCAACTCATCCAGCAGCAGGGAGATCCCAGGGTTACCATTAATTTAATAGTGATTGGGTCTCCCACTAGTTCAAAAGTCTCCCTGACAGCATAAATTAAAGAAAAAACACATTGGCAAAACCCTGTTGCATTGAAAGGAGAGGTAAATTTAAAATGTGGGGACAGTTGTACAGTAGTTGGGGTAAGGCATGTCCTAGATCAACTTTAAACATCAGTGTAAAAATAAATCTATCAAGTATTTGCATCCTACATGAAAAATTTTCCTTAAGTGCAAAATAATAACTCATTTGCACCCCTTGCATTGTAACAAAGTTTTGCCAAGGTGCAAAGTTACTCCTTTTTATTCCTTACTTCTTACTGCAATGTATCAGGTCCATTGCCTCTGCCCACCTGTACGCAACATTTTAGGGTGTCCCATGGTGATGTGTGCCCTAACTCCCAAAAAGTGGTTCCACCCTCCCAATGCCTTTGTACATCTTCTTGGGGAACGGATGGGATCTCAAAGATTAAAAACACTCACTTTTAGCTGAAACTGTGACTGCTTGTAAACACACTAGCATGAGCAATTTTTCAAAAATGCTTTTTTCCCTCCAAATTAAATGAAAATATTTCCATGGATGCGTCATACAAATTTTATAGTAAGGTTTATACTATTCTGCATGATAATTTGGCCTGTATGAGTTTTATATATATATATATATATATATATATATATATATATATATATATATTATATAGATATATATATATATATATATATATATATATATATATATATATATACACACACACACAGAGAGAGAGGGAGAGAGAGAGAGAGAATCCTAGTGACCGTCATACAATATAAAGAGCATCCTAGTAACCGCCATACAATACAAAAAGCATCCTAGTGGTCATCATACAATACAAAGAGCATCCCAGTGACCGCCATACAATGCAAAGAGCATCCCAGTGACCGGCATACAATGCAAAGAGCATCCCAGTGACTGGCATACAATGCAAAGAGCATCCCAGTGACCGGCATACAATGCAAAGAGCATCCCAGTGACCGGCATACAATGCAAAGAGCATCCCAGTGACCGGCATACAATGCAAAGAGCATCCCAGTGACCGGCATACAATGCAATGAGCATCCCAGTGACCGGCATACAATGCAAAGAGCATCCCAGTGACCGGCATACAATACAAAGAGCATCCCAGTGACCAGCATACAATTATTATTATTATCGTTTATTTGTTAGGCGCCACAAGGTTTCCGCAGCGCCGTACACAGCACAAACAGTACACTATACAGGGTAAAACAATACAGAACAATAAACACAAAGTACCAGAACTTCAGAAACTCCAGGCAGGCAAATACTGTAAAGACGGAGCGGAAGAACAGGTGTGGAGACAGGAGGGGAGAGGGACCCTGCTCATACGAGCTTACATCCTAAGGGAGGGTGCATACAATGCACAGAGCATGCCAGTGAGGGTGCATACAATGCAAAGAGCATCCCAGTGACCGGCATACAATGCAAAGAGCATCCCAGTGACCGGCATACAATGCAAAGAGCATCCCAGTGACCGGCATACAGTGCAAAGGGCATCCCAGTGACCGGCATACAATACAAAGAGCATCCCAGTGACCAGCGTACAATACAAAGAGCATCCCAGTGACCGGCGTACAATGCAAAGAGCATCCCAGTGACCGGCGTACAATGCAAAGAGCATCCCAGTGACCGGCGTACAATGCAAAGAGCATCCCAGTGACCGGCGTACAATGCAAAGAGCATCCCAGTGACCGGCGTACAATGCAAAGAGCATCCCAGTGACCGGCATACAATGCAAAGGGCATCCCAGTGACCGGCGTACAATACAAAGAGCATCCCAATGACCAGCGTACAATACAAAGAGCATCCCAATGACCGGCGTACAATGCAAAGAGAATCCCAGTGACCAGCGTACAATGCAAAGAGCATCCTAGTGACCGGCATACAATACAAAGAGCATCCTAGTGACCGGCGTACAATACAAAGAGCATCCTAGTGACCGCCGTACAATACAAAGAGCATCCCAGTGACCGGCGTACAATACAAAGAGCATCCCAGTGACCGGCGTACAATACAAAGAGCATCCCAATGACCGGCGTACAATACAAAGAGCATCCCAATGACCGGCGTACAATGCAAAGAGAATCCCAGTGACCAGCGTACAATGCAAAGAGCATCCTAGTGACCGGCATACAATACAAAGAGCATCCTAGTGACCGGCGTACAATACAAAGAGCATCCTAGTGACCGCCGTACAATACAAAGAGCATCCTAGTGACCGCCGTACAATACAAAGAGCATCCTAGTGACCGGCATACAATACAGATACTATTTTAGTGACCCCATAGAATACAAAAAGCATTTTTGTGACTGCCTCACAATACCACCCCCTCATCATAAATTAACCCCTCTTCAAAATCATTAACTCCAGCCTCATCATTAACCCCTTATTGATCATTAACTCCCTCATGCAGTTTAATTATTAATCCCCATGTCATAAATAAATTTTATTTATATTTATTAACTCCCTTATTACCTCCCTCAGTCTCATCAAAAGACTGTATATGTGTGACCAGTGTGTCTGTTACTATATATCTATGTGCCCATAGTGTCTGTCTTTATGCACTGTATGAACAAAAATATTTGGCCACACCTGTTAATTATTGAAGTGTTTCAACCAGACCTGTTGCCAGAGGTGTATAACATCAAGCACCTAGCCATGCAGTCTCCATTTGCAAACATTTGTGATACAAAATGGGTCATTCTGAAGAGCTCAGTGACTTCACGCGTGGTACTGTGATAGGATGCCACCTTTGCAATAAGACGGTTAGTGAAATTTTATCACTGCTGGATATTTCACGGTCAACTGTAAGTGAAATTATTATCATGTGGAAGCATTTAGAAACAACAGCATCTCAGCCACAAAGCGGAAAACCCCGTAAATTCACAGAGCGGGGTCAACGACTGCTAACGCGCATGGTGCTTAAAAGTCACCAACGCTTTGCTGATTCCATAGCTGAAGAGTTACAAACTTCCACTGGCATTAATGTAAGCACAAAAACTGTGTGGTGGAAGCTGAATGGAATGGGTTTCCATGGCTGAGCAGCTGCATGCAAGTCTCACATCTCCAAGACCAATGCCAAGCGTCGGATGGAGTAGTGTAAAGAACACCAACACTGGACTATGGAGCAGTGGAAAGGTGTTCCGTAGAGTGATGAATCACGCTTCTCTGTTTGGCAGTCAGATGGGCGAGTCTGGGTTTGGCGCATGCTGGGAAACCGTTACCTGACTGACTGCATTATGCCAACTTTGAAGTTTGGTGGAGGAGGGATAGTGGTATGATGCTGTTTTTCAGGGTTTGGGCTAGGCCCCTTATCTCCAGTGAAAGGCATACCAAGTCATTTTGGACATTGCTATGCTTCCAACTTTGTGTCAATAGTTTTGGGAAGGCCCTTTTCTATTTCAACATGACTGTGCCCCAGTGCACAAAGCAAGGACTACAAAGACATGGTTTGTTGAGTTCGGTGTAGAAGAACTTGACTGGTCTACACAGAGCCCTGACCTCAACCCAATTGAACACCTTTGGAAAGAGCTGTTACAGAGATTGCAAGACAGGACTTCTCGTCCAACATCAGTGTCTGACCTCATAAATGCTCTATAGAAAATTGGGCACAAATTCCCACAGAAACACTCCAACATCTTGTGGAACATCTTCCAAGAAGAGTGGAAGCTGTTATCGCTGCAGAAGGGGGACCAACTCCATATTCAAGTATATGTATTAGAATACAATGTTATTACAGTCCCTGTTGGTTTAATGGTCAAGTGTCTGAATACTATTGTCCATATAGTGTATATGTGTGCCCAGAGCGTCTGTCCCTGTATGTGTGCGGCGTCTGTCCCTGTATGTGTGTGAGCCCAGAGCGTCTGTCCCTGTATGTGTGTGAGCCCAGAGCGTCTGTCCCTGTATGTGTGTGAGCCCAGAGCGTCTGTTCCTGTATGTGTGTGAGCCCAGAGCGTCTGTCCCTGTATGTGTGTGAGCCCAGAACGTCTGTCCCTGTATGTGTGTGAGCCCAGAGCGTCTGTCCCTGTATGTGTGTGAGCCCAGAGCGTCTGTCCCTGTATGTGTGTGAGCCCAGAGCGTCTGTCCCTATTTGTGTGTGCCCAGTGCCTGTACCAGTATATGCGTGCCCAGTGCCTGTACCAGTATGTGTGTCACGGGCACTAGGAGTCTTTACCCAGGGATCACCAGGTGATGGACTTACCAGAGCAGTATAGATGGTAATATGGTACTCTGGTAGCGGGGTGATCACGGAACAGGAGACAGCAGATGGTAGAGAATGCTCGTGGAAAGTCTATGACTAGCAGCACTGGTAATATATAGGTAGTAGTACACGAGGAACTGAATGGACAAAGGAAACGTGAGGGTAGTCAGTGGTCTGCGGTAGCAAGTTGTACCACTGCTATAGTAAGGAGGAATGTCCAGAAGCAACGAGGAGGTGATGAGAGTCAGCGGTCTGCGTTTAGCAAGTTGTACCGCTGTCTAGGTGAAGGAATGGAATCCAGGTGGAGGTATCCGGGAAGTCAGTGGTCTGCGTTAGCAAGTTGTACTACTGCTATAGTGAAAGGATACTGGAACAGGTGACTCAGGAAACAGGGAACAGTGGTCTGCCTCTAGCAAGTTGTACCACTGAATATATATGTGAGGAGAAGCACGGGGAGAGAAATGCAATGCAGAGTATACATGGGCACACTGAACTTGATCCCACGATGATATGCACAATATAGTAATGACTGAACAGCACTGCACAATAATACAAAGTCACAGGAACTATCCGGGCAAAAGGTAACACAGTCAAATGATGGCAATAGTCTCAGCGGATAGTAAACTCCAGAGGAGAACAACTCAGTCCAGCAAGATATGCAATACACCAGCACAGTCAATGAGAAGTATGCATACCGTGGTTCAGGAGCAGGCTGTCGGACAGGAGTGCAGAGATACCTGAACGGCTGGAGGCCGGCAGGATGCAAAGTCCCGGGAGGGTAGAAGCGGTAATCAAGTAGGTGCAGCGCACAGGTAGGTAGACCAGCAGAGATGGAAACAAATACTCAGGAAGCAGTAGTATATAGAACTGGACACCTGGAGAACACTGAAGAGTAGAGATGGTCTAGACGAGATGAAAGCAGCGAGGCGTTGATCCGATGCAGACTGACGAGTTGACACAGGCAGGAACACAGTAGAAGCATGGAGAGCGGATCAGCTGCTGCAGACACGAGTAGAACTGAGGGGTAGCGGCAAGCAGGACACTGCAGATACACGGAGGCAGCGGATAGGAATCAGCAGGTGCAGTCACGATGAAACACGGGAGAGTTGAGATGAGCTGGAACTGTTGAGCACGGAGGCAGCGGATAGGAATCAGCTGGTGCAGTCTCGATGAAACACAGGAGAGTTGAAGTGAGCTGATAACTGTAGTGCACGGAGGCAGCGGATAGGAATCAGCTAATACAGTCACGATGAAACACAGGAGAGTTGAAGTGAGTTGATAACTGTAGTGCACGGAGGCAGGCGGATAGGAATCAGCTAATACAGTCACGATGAAACACAGGAGAGTTGAAGTGGTCTGGAAACCACAGGAGAGTTGAAGTGGTCTGGAAACCACAGGAGAGTTGAAGTGGTCTGGAAACTACAGGAATCAGCTGAGCTGAATACACGAGGAAACACAGGAACACACATCAGGCAACGAGGTATGGAACTCAGGTGCTTTAAATAGGGAGTGTTGCCTGATCAGCCAATTAACTAAAAGGAACAGGTACTGAAGGTTTGAAAGGGCTGCGCATGCGCAGACCCTCAGGATGGTGGACGGCCACGGTTCCTAAACACACGGGAAGAAGCACTCACAGTCTGGTGAGTGACAGTACCCCCCCTTTTAAAAGTGGGCACAGAACACCTGGAACCGGGTATGCCCGGATTTTTGGAATAAAACTTCTTAAGAAGAGCTGGAGCGTTGAGATCTTCAGCTTTGATCCATGAACGCTCCTCAGGACCAAAGCCCTTCCAATGAACGAGGAAACGAAGACCTCCTCGCGAAATTTTTGCGTCCAATACATGAGTAATCTCGAAATCTTCCTCCTGATGAACTTGAACTGGCTGAGGTGCTGAAGGAGGGACCGAGAAACGGTTGATGATGAGAGGTTTGAGCAAGGACACATGGAAGGCGTTGGAAATACGAAGATTCTTAGGAAGTAGAAGTTTGAAACAAACTGGATTTATCACTTGAATGATCCTATATGGACCAATAAAACGGGGAGCGAATTTCATAGATGGGACCTTCAAACAAATATTTTTGGTAGATAACCAGACACGATCTCCAATTTTCAGTGGTGGAATAGCCCGCCTCTTCTTATCTGCAAAAGACTTATATTTGGCAGATGTCTTCTTTAAACAGGTTTTGACCTGAGACCAAATATTTTTGAAGGTCTGACAAACAGTCTCTACAGCAGGAACTTGGGTGGGAGGGAGGGCAGGAAATTCCGGAAAAGACAGATGGTGACCGTAAACCACAAAGAATGGAGTTTTGGAAGATGACTCATGGTACATGTTGTTATGAGCGAATTCATCCCAAGGAAGCAATTCTACCCAGTTGTCTTGATTGGCTGATGAGAACATCCTTATAAAGGTCTCGAGATCTTGATTGACCCTTTCAGTTTGTCCGTTTGATTGAGGATGGTAGGAAGATGAGAGTGCTAATCGTATGCCCAAGGTCTTACAAAGGGCCCGCCAGAATCTGGAAACGAATTGTACTCCTCTATCTGACACAATCACAGACGGACATCCATGAATACGAAAGATTTCCTTGACGAAATGCTCAGCCAAAGTAGAAGAGGAAGGCAAACCAGACAAAGGGACAAAATGAGCCATCTTCGAAAATCTGTCTACCACTACCCAAATAGTATTACAATTTTTACTAGGCGGAAGATCAGTAACAAAGTCCATACTAATATGGGTCCAGGGCTTGGATGGAATGGGTAGTGGATGAAGCAAACCCGCTGGGGTTCTGCGGGAGGTCTTAAACTGAGAACACAATTCACAAGCAGCTACAAACTCTTTGACGTCTCTCCTCATCGAGGGCCACCAGTAACTTCGAGAGAGAATCTCAAAGGTCTTGCGTTCACCAGCATGTCCAGAAAAACGAGAAGAGTGGAACCACAAAAGGATTTTCCTCCTAAGAGTAGGAGGCACGAGGGTCTTCCCAAATGGTAGCACTTTAGTGGAAGAAGCAGCCAGCGAAATACATTTGGGGTCTAGTATAGAGTGGTTGGAAACCTCTTCAACGTCAGAGGACGTCACAAAAGCTCGGGATAGAGCGTCAGCTTTCTTGTCCTTGGCAGCTGGTTGGAAGGTTATGATTAATTCGAAACGAGAAAAGAAAAGAGACCATCTTGCTTGACGAGGATTCAAGCATTGGGCAGACTGTAGATATGACAAGTTCTTATGATCCGTAAAAAATCGTCACAGGGTGACGAGCTCCTTCCAACAAGTATCTCCACTCTTCTAATGCTACTTTGATTGCCAGCAACTCCTTGTCCCCGATAGTGTAATTCCTCTCCGCAGGCAGGAGACCCCGAGAGTAAAAGGCACAAGGATGGAATTTTTGTTGCTCCGATCGTTGGGAGAGAATGGCTCCTAAGCCAACATTAGAGGCATCTACTTCTAGGAAGAAGGGAAGTGTCACATCAGGCTGTCGAAGAATGGGAGCACAGGAGAAGGACTCTTTAAGGAATTGAAAGGCTTGGAGAGCCTCAGATGACCATTGCTTAGTATTGGCCCCTTTACGAGTCAGGGCCACAATAGGAGATGCAATGGACGAAAAGTCTTGAATGAAGCGTCTATAATAATTGGCAAAACCTAAAAAACGCTGAATGGCACGAAGAGTAGTTGGCTGAGGCCAATGTAACACAGCATTCACCTTTTCTGGATCCATTTGTAGACCAACTCCGGAGACAATATAACCAAAAAATGGAATCTGGGGCAACTCGAATGAACATTTTTCTAGTTTGCAGAATAATGAATTTTTCCGGAGTCTGGAAAGGACCTCTGCCACATGTTGGTGATGAAAAGGCAGGTCCTGTGAAAAGATCAATATGTCGTCCAGGTAGACAACGACACATACATATAACAAGTCCCGAAAGATCTCATTAATGAAGCCCTGGAAAACAGCGGGGGCATTACATAACCCGAAAGGCATTACTAAATATTCATAATGCCCATCTCTGGTGTTGAAAGCTGTCTTCCATTCGTCACCAGACGGGATTCTAATTCAATTATAGGCACCACGAAGATCCAACTTGGTAAAGATCCGAGCTCCCTTGATGCGATCAAATAACTCAGTAATCAGAGGAATGGGATACCGATTTTTAATAGTAATGGCGTTAAGTCCACGAAAATCTATGCAGGGGTGTAGTGATCCATCCTTCTTTTTTACGAAGAAGAACCCGGCTCCAGCGGGAGAGGTGGAAGGTCGAATAAAACTTTGCTGGAGATTCTCTTGGATGTATTCAGATGTAGCTTGAGTTTCAGGTAACAAAAGTGGATACACCCGACCCCTAGGAGGAGTCTTGCCAGGTAGAAGATCGATCGGACAATCCCATGAACGATGAGGAGGAAGACGTTCAGACTGAGCTTTATCAAACACATCGGCAAATGAAGCATACTGAGGAGGAAGTCCCGGTGAGAAAGATGAGATGGAAGATTGCTGTATTTTAAGAGGAGTGACTTGGGAAAGACAACGATGATGACATTCAGCTCCCCAAGACGTAACTTGAGGAGTGCGCCAGTCAATCTGGGGAGAATTACATTGAAGCCATGGAAGGCCTAAAACAATCGGACTTGTAGTAACAGGAAGAATTAAAAACAAAATCTCTTCATGGTGTAGCACACCAATCTGAAGCTTACTGGAGACGTACTCTGGGTGATGAGACCATTGATGAGACGTGATCCATCTATAGCAGTCACAGTAATCGGTGTTTTCAAAGTAATCACTGGTAGGGACCATTGATTCACTAGGGATTTAGAAATTAAATTTCCTGCTGCTCCAGAATCAATCAGTGCTTGGGACTCAAAGGATTTGGTAGCAAAGGAAATCGTAACATCAAAAGCGCAGACTTTTAATTTCGTAGAAGATGGAGAGGACTCCAGGGACCCTAACTTCACCTCTCCAGAACTAGTTAGGGCCTGGCATTTCCCGATTTCTTAGGGCAAGAATTGAGCATATGTGTGGAATCAGCACAATAGATACAAAGTCTATTCTTTACTCTTCGGTTCCTCTCCTCAGAAGTTAATTTGGAACGTCCTATCTCCATGGGGATCACAGGAGATGAAGCTGGACGAAGTTGAGGGGTTGAGCGAAGAGGTGCTTTAACTGAAGTTGTTTTTTCAGATTCCCTTTCACGAAACCTCATGTCTACACGATGGCAGAGGGAAATCAAATCTTCTAATGACGTAGGTAGCTCTTGGGTAGTCAGTGCATCTTTAATTTTATCGGAGAGCCCCTGCCAGAAGGCGGCAATTAATGCTTCAGTGTTCCACTGAAGTTCAGAGGCTAATATCCTAAATTGAATGACGTACTGGCCTACTGTACGAGAATCCTGACGTAAACGGAGAATGCTGGAAGCAGCGGAGATTACACGACCTGGTTCATCGAATACACTTCGGAACATAGAAATAAATTTGGCACTATCTTGTAAAACTGGATCGTTCCTCTCCCACAGAGGGGAAGCCCAAGCCAGAGCTTGTCCAGAAAACAATGAAATAAGATAGGCCACTCTGGAACGATGGGTAGAAAAATTTTGAGGTTGGAGCTCAAAATGAACTGAGCATTGGTTGAGAAAACCCCTACAAGTTTTGGGGTCTCCATCATACTTTGACGGAGTAGGCAGGTGAAGCGTGGAAGCCGTAGACACCTGGGATGGCACTGGGGAAACGGAGGAAAGCACAGGAGCTTCAACATTAGCTGTAACATTCTGTCCAGATGTTCCTTGGGAGGCTAACGCCTGGTAACATTGTAGTAACAGCTGTTGGCGAGCATCCTGTTGCTCCACACGGGTAACCAGATGCTGCAGCATCTCTTTAGCTGTAGGTTCCGAATCTGGGTCTGTCATGGCCTGATCTTACTGTCACGGGCACTAGGAGTCTTTACCCAGGGATCACCAGGTGATGGACTTACCAGAGCAGTATAGATGGTAATATGGTACTCTGGTAGCGGGGTGATCACGGAACAGGAGACAGCAGATGGTAGAGAATGCTCGTGGAAAGTCTATGACTAGCAGCACTGGTAATATATAGGTAGTAGTACACGAGGAACTGAATGGACAAAGGAAACGTGAGGGTAGTCAGTGGTCTGCGGTAGCAAGTTGTACCACTGCTATAGTGAGGAGGAATGTCCAGAAGCAACGAGGAGGTGATGAGAGTCAGCGGTCTGCGTTTAGCAAGTTGTACCTCTGTCTAGGTGAAGGAATGGAATCCAGGTGGAGGTATCCGGGAAGTCAGTGGTCTGCGTTAGCAAGTTGTACCACTGCTATAGTGAAAGGATACTGGAACAGGTGACTCAGGAAACAGGGAACAGTGGTCTGCCTCTAGCAAGTTGTACCACTGAATATATATGTGAGGAGAAGCACGGGGAGAGAAATGCAATGCAGAGTATACACGGGCACACTGAACTTGATCCCACGATGATATGCACAATATAGTAATGACTGAACAGCACTGCACAATAATACAAAGTCACAGGAACTATCCGGGCAAAAGGTAACACAGTCAAATGATGGCAATAGTCTCAGCGGATAGTAAACTCCAGAGGAGAACAACTCAGTCCAGCAAGATATGCAATACACCAGCACAGTCAATGAGAAGTATGCATACCGTGGTTCAGGAGCAGGCTGTCGGACAGGAGTACAGAGATACCTGAACGGCTGGAGGCCGGCAGGATGCGAAGTCCCGGGAGGGTAGAAGCGGTAATCAAGTAGGTGCAGCGCACAGGTAGGTAGACCAGCAGGGATAGAAACAAATACTCAGGAAGCAGTAGTATATAGAACTGGACACCTGGAGAACACTGAAGAGTAGAGATGGTCTAGACGAGATGAAAGCAGCGAGGCGTTGATCCGATGCAGACTGACGAGTTGACACAGGCAGGAACACAGTAGAAGCACGGAGAGCGGATCAGCTGGCTGCAGACACGAGTAGAACTGAAGGGTAGCGGCAAGCAGGACACTGCAGGTACACGGAGGTAGCGGATAGGAATCAGCAGGTGCAGTCACGATGAAACACGGGAGAGTTGAGATGAGCTGGAACTGTTGAGCACGGAGGCAGCGGATAGGAATCAGCTGGTGCAGTCTCGATGAAACACAGGAGAGTTGAAGTGAGCTGATAACTGTAGTGCACGGAGGCAGTGGATAGGAATCAGCTAATACAGTCACGATGAAACACAGGAGAGTTGAAGTGAGTTGATAACTGTAGTGCACGGAGGCAGGCGGATAGGAATCAGCTAATACAGTCACGATGAAACACAGGAGAGTTGAAGTGGTCTGGAAACCACAGGAGAGTTGAAGTGGTCTGGAAACCACAGGAGAGTTGAAGTGGTCTGGAAACTACAGGAATCAGCTGAGCTGAATACACGAGGAAACACAGGAACACCTTCAGAGGCTCATGGGGAATGAGACTCCAAGATCAGGCAACGAGGTATGGAACTCAGGTACTTTAAATAGGGAGTGTTGCCTGATCAGCCAATTAACTAAAAGGAACAGGTACTGAAGGTTTGAAAGGGCTGCGCATGCGCAGACCCTCAGGATGGTGGACGGCCACGGTTCCTAAACACACGGGAAGAAGCACTCACAGTCTGGTGAGTGACAATGTGTCCCCCCAGTGTCTGTACCAGTGTATGCATGTCCGGTATCTGTACCTGAGTATGTGTGCCTAGTGTTTGTACCTGTAGTTTCTGAAAAATTACTTACCATAAGATGTCCAGGGACAGCACAGTGTGGCCTCAGTGCATAGGAAGTAGGTCTAACAGTGGCGTGATGGTAGGGACTGTGCATTGTAGCAATAGGCTGCACGGCCCCTACTTTGAAAATGAGGTATGGGGAGGAATTAAGACGGAGTCAGCTTCAGAGCTGGATTAAGACTCTGGGTAGCCTGGGACAAGGGAGCCTCCATGATATAATATGGTTATAATTTTAGACAAAGTTTAGACAAATTCACGGGCACTGTTCCTGTTCTCTCCTACCTGTTCTTATCACTTTCTCTACCTGCAGCTGCTGGTGTATTTAGCTCAGTTGATGCTTGTCTGGATCCTGGAATGTTGGAAAAAATTGGGTACATGAAATTTAGAAAACTCCACACAGCCCCGGAATAAAATCAATAGCGCCCACGTTTAATAGCTAGGCCCCCCTCCAGCCCAACATTAAAATAACCGTACTCACATTTGATAAATAGATCTATTTCCCTCCAACCAGCCCTTCCATTAAATTAAAAGTATTCCTATTTAATAAATAAACCTATTTCTCTCCCTCTAAACAGCCCACCATCCCGGCATTAAATAATTATATTCACATTTAAAAAATAACCCTCCTCCCCAAACTCAGCCCCACAGCCAGGTAACAGCACCAAACTACCCTAGCATTAAAGGTCCCTTTAAATTAATAGACCCCAGTATTAAACTACATAGCCCAACCATCACATCACACATAAATAAATAGCACCCACCATTAAATAATTATCTTCGACACACAGTCCTCCATTAAATTAACAGTCCAACCCAAATTACAGTAGAGAAGGGCAATAAGTTAATAACATTTACGTTTAATAAATATAACCATTTCCCACAACCATCCCCGGCATTAAAAAAATCATATTCACATTTAGTAAATAGACCTCCTTCCCAAACTCAGCCCTGCATTCAATAGCCCCCAAACCACACCAGCATTAAAGTTCCCATCACCCCCATCTTAATTTAATAGGCCACACTATTAAATAGCCCCAGCACTTAACTTGCCCCACCATCACACCACAAATAAAATAGCACCCATTAAATAATTAGCCACAGCTAAACTTCACCATGAAATGAATAGCCTACTTCCCACCTACCTACTATTAAGACATCCTCCCTCCCTTCGCCAATATCACACATTATAACAACATACTCCCCTTCACTCGCACATTATAGCAGTATACCTCCTCCCATTCCTCACACATTATAGCAGCATACCCCCCTTCTCTCACACTTTATAGCAACATAGACACAGGGCCGGAGATTCCGTTAGGCAGCTGCTTAGGGCGCCATGCTCTGTGGGGAGCCACTGAAGCCATGTATAATAGTTAATGTCTTCTAATACTAGCGGCAGCCGCGGGCATGAGCAACTGACCTACAATGCCATTAGCCTCCTCACATCTTATGAATTAACCAGGATCTGCAATGGAGCGATTTATTGCACAGCAAGGTGCCCTCCCCTTCACTCCTACACAGCTATTCTCCTGCCCACAGAGGAGCTCCTGAAGGAGCAATGGCGCCCAGATTCTTGCTGAGTGGTGTGTGGATCACCTTACTGTCCCTTGCAAAACAAATACAAAGGAGTTCTGCTGCCATCTAAGGGTGAATAGAGAATTCTGCTCTATGCTTTTGTCATTTATATTAACACTCAATGATGGCTCGCACTTTCTCAGGGTCCATACGTAAGTTGTCTCCAGAAAATGATATATATTAATATAGCAAAATTATCTTTGCATACATTTTTGTTACAATCTTAAAATTACATGTATTCTATTTAAGGTTGTTTAACATTTAAATTTGTTTTGTTTTACTGTTGAATTTAATAATAAAAAAAGATAGATAAGACCTAAAAAGGTTAAACTGGAAGATAAAAAAATAACTCGGTCAATTGAATTCCCTCCTTAGGGTACCCTTGTCCATCTATTCCACTTATTTTGAACTCCATTGGAGAAACTGGACGTGCTAGTTCCTTCACACACATTTGGTGGAGCTGCCCTAAATTAAACGTTTTCTGGTCAACAGTTAGAAATCTAAGTATGTCTTTGCTAATATCCAAAAGTACCTTCATAAAAAAAATATTAATTTATTACCTTTCAGATTTCCTATAAACTCTTTTTTCTTGTCTTGTAACTGCTTTATTTTCCATCATTCAGCTATTTCATTGTGATTTAAATTATTCCATCTGGAAAAGTCAAATTATGTCATATCAAATGTATTCACATACATGTCTCATTCATCTTTATTAACATTTCCTTGGATATTCGCAAATAACCCAAGCATCGTACACACTTACATAAATGTGTGAAAACCTATATATGCATTTTCTACCATGTAAGTCATGTACGAGGCACAGATCTCTCCATTTTTATCTTACAATACAGTTTATATGTCTCATACACTTAGCGATCTATACAAGCTTTTCATGCTGGTAGTTTCTAATGAAAGTGACTGCTCTTCAAAATATATACATACCTGCTTTCCTCTCTATCCTTCCTTTAATTTGTATGGTGTTCCTCCCCCCTTCCCTTATCCTTACAGTTTACATTTAAAATATCACTTTCCTGCAGACCCTCAGTCTTCCTTATTATTGCTTAGGATTATTCAGCTTCTTTTTTTTTTTTTTTCCCTTTGTCTGCTTAGTGAGCACATCTACTACTTCTCCCTTCCCACCTCTACACATTCCCAGACTCCTGTCACACCCTCTTTCTCCATCAATCAGCACTCGACTCTTCTGTCATGAACAGACACTTACTCATACATATTAGAGACTTTATATTTAAGATCAGAGTTTGTTTTGTTTTTTAAATCAAAACACTAAAGCAACACCCACACAGGGGCAACAAACGTGTCATGAAAATAAACATTGTGCAGTTGGAAAAACATACATGTGAACCAAGCATGTAGTACAAACTGGGAAAAGAACATCTGCAGATAGATAACTAGGCTGGTATAAATAGCATACAATACATAGCAAAAAATGTGTGCAATAAAACATATTATAGTTAAAAAAAAGTGCAAATGCACGATACCCACCATAGAAAACAACTGGAGTGTGGCTGAGTATCTGCCAGATACACATCTTGAGAGGGGATCTAGCTGTCGCAGTTCCTCCAGAACAAAAATTTTCTCCATCTGCGCCAGATTTTTTCATATTTGTCCACCAAATTATGGCTTGTGTACATGAACGTTTCATAGCTGAGAGTGACATTAACCAGGCCAAACCACTTACAGTCGGCTGCTCAGGAGCCATCCACTCGCTGGCAATAAGGAACTTGGCCAACATAATCAACATAGTCAGTAGCTGTCTAATGAGTTTGTGAATCCTGCCTGCTAGATCTAGACCAAAGAGGCACACCTACTCCCAATTGTACCATGCAGTCCATGACCTCACCCCAGAATCGAGACACCACGGTACAGTCCCAAAAGGTACCCCCGCCGACTCCCACTCTTTGGACAGGATATTGCTGGTCCCCCGCTAAGTTTATACAGAGGGGAGTCAGATAGCCTCTATGAAGAAAGAATCCCTGAATTTGTTGAAACCTTGCAGATGCAGTAACTGGCGGCTTCTTCATTCATCGCGATTGTTTTCAGTCGCTTGGCACATCAGTCGTCCTGGAACCTCATCGGAAAGGAGCCCTTTGGTGTGAAGACGTCGGGGTAGGTCTTGTCGGGATAGTCAGCGTCGATATGCTGACTACCACCACACTGCAGGGGAAGTTGGAGATCAAAATCAGTTGGGCAGGATACCTTAAGCGGAGATATACTAGACTTCTCCCAATTGGCCTGGAGCCCAGAACACGCCCCAAAAATAGCAACTACACGTAGAAGAGCGGGTAGGGAGTGTTGAGTATCTGACAATAACATGTCATTGGCATAGAGAGCAATGGTATCAGGGTTGTCCCCTGCAAGAAACAGATATTCGGGTGCGCCTGTATCGCACATGCTAAAGACTTGATGGCCAATACGACATACCACAACATACAAGCTCACACAAACCCATGCAGTGGGGGATGATAAAGCACTTGTACTCAAATGACAAAAATAGATCCAAAACCAAATTTAGACAACATAGGTACCTACGCTCCACGGAGTCAAAGGCCTTGACAGTGTCTAATGACATTACCACTGCATCATCATGCTCTGCGCGCCGTAGCTGTAGGTGACAGAACAACTAATGCACATTATTGACTGTCGATTTACCCGACATGAAACCAGATTAGTCAGGATGTACAAGCTCGCCAATAACACAATTAAGACACAGAGCCAAAATTTTCACTAATATTTTGTCATCCATAGTCAGTAAAGAAATGGGTCTATAAGATTCCGGGAACAAAGGGTCCATCTCTAATTTAGATATCAGAACTATAAGGGCTTCAGACATGAACGGAGACACAGAGCCAGAGTCATAAAGCTCTTTAAATCTATCCAAAATTTTGGGAACAAAGAACCCAATTTTTATAACAAAGCTCAATAGAGATTCTATCGACATCCAGAGACTTCCCATTCAGAAAGGAGGAAATGGCTTCATCTATCTCCTCTACCATAATCGAACAGTCCAGAAATTTCCTACTAGCCAGTGTCAGAGATGACCTAAACGGGTCCTTTCTCCTGAACTCCAGCTGCTATACCTTGTGGGTATCGATCGATAGAGAGACAGACAAATTCAGATGTTAGGCTGAAACTTCATCTGGTTCTGACCAGCCCTAAGTCAGAGTAGCTTTATTTATACATAGTTACACAGAAAAAGGGAGATAAGAAATACAAGGTTTGTGAAGGCATCTTGTCCATGTCAGCAGTTTGTGGGCATGATGTAAAGCAGATGTCTTTATCTCAGTCACGTAGGCCTCAAGTGGGGGTTGTGGGTTCCTGGTACAGAGGCTGCTGGATGTGCACATTCTTGAGAAGAGACATGTTGACGAAGAGAAAAGAATGTAAGGCAAAGTTCATAGAGAATGATCTGCAAGCTGCAGATTATTCTTCTTTCAGCAGTAATTATACAAAATGCATTACTTTAAGAAGTTCATAAAATGTATATCTCTCACACCAGGTTCAGCCTGGGCAAAGAAACACCACCGAGATGGGACACAAGCTCAGAGTTAAGATAAGCAGCCTTAGAGTTGTACACATCATTAAAATAGTAAAAAAACCTAGAAGTCCTAATGCAGCCTGAAACATCTTTAATTCCCACAATCACAGTAGCTGCTTGCTTAGGGCTAGCCAGATACACCAGGAACATGCCACATTACATATCAGACTCAAAGTACTAAGTAAGTTTAATACGAGTCTGCATCTAGACAAGTCCAGAAGATAATCTGACCATTCCTTCTGGGCGGTCAGCCAATTAATTCTGTTGCAACTAAATGGGAGGCAAAGTACACCTCCTCAAGGGGCTGGGTGTCCTGTTCCAATTGCTCCTTTTTTTAAATTGGACTCTCGTTTATAAGAGTTGACACTAAGGGACCTCCTCAAAAAAAGCTTTAAATTTTCCCAGAGTATGGAGGGACCCCACAGTATCCACATTCATAGCAAAATATCCCTGTCACTGGGTGCCAGGGTTGATCAATGACC
This sequence comes from Mixophyes fleayi, assembly GCF_038048845.1. NCBI lineage: Eukaryota > Metazoa > Chordata > Amphibia > Anura > Limnodynastidae > Mixophyes > Mixophyes fleayi. The sequence goes on along the minus strand of NC_134404.1, from coordinate 299,193,422 downwards.
CAATAGGGTCAGCCAAAAGGGATTCAATTTCCAAAATTTCTGAACCTACAGACTGTGGAGATCTATCGTAAGAGTCAGTGGGGGAGTGGCCAGAAATCCACCACAACAAGTAGGTAACATCTACAATTGCAGGTACCAGCCTTCTGGACAAGAGGCCTAGGCCAATCCTGGAAAAAGCATGGCAGAAAGCCAAGAAACAGAAGAATCGCTCATCCCTCGAATGCCTCAAACAACACACATCCTATAACCTCCTCTTACTCACCAATCAAGCAAATTTAGTTTTCAACTGGGTAACAGAACCCCTGCACTCCCGCCATCTATGAACATTCCCATCTAATACATTTGTTAAAGTCATCAAAATAAAGCACTGCGGTTTTGGGAGTGGAGGAAAAAAAGTCACTACACTTCGTAAGAATATCACTATTTTAAGGGAGTGGGATGTAGACTCCAAAGACAACCAATGGAGGGACCTAAATCTAGTTGAACTACCAGAGGATAGAAAGAAACATGGAGACACCAAAAAAGGAAAAACATCACTAACCTGAGCCCAGACACCAAATTCCTTGACCACAAAATAACATTAGAGAAAAGCAACACATATAAATGAAAAATAAAAAAACAACATGACAATTCCTAACACTACAAAGCTCATTTTACCTGCCCCCCCCACCCAAAAAAAACAAACCACCACCCGCATATCTAACCTCAACATACATATACCTAAATCCACACAAAGAATCATCCCCCCAAGATAATCCTATACAGAGTACAGTACCTCATCCCCAGGTGAAGGGAACACAAACTGAAGGGAGAGGAAAAGAGAAAAAATAGAGAGAGGGAGACCGCAAGTACAGATCTTTATAGTGTAGTAACTTGGCTATAAAGGTACCCAAAGGCAGACGCTGTGGGGACACTTGGTCGCAAATTGAGCCGTGAACTCCTCCTTGCTGAACAAACCAAATTTCAAGAAAGGATTCTGGATGATCAGCCCATGCTTTCTCTGACAGGCCCAAAAATCTTACGTTACTGCGTCGTAGACAACCACAATAACCGATTATTTATACCTGAACAATCACATTTGTGACTCCAGACCAGCTATTTGCTGTTTTATAAGAAGGGTATTAACTTCCAGGATAGAGATGCAGGCTTCTGTCACAGCAACCTATTCCCAGAACTTCTGAAAATCCTGTCATAGCGGAGACAAGTCCATCTTCACCACCTCGATTTTGTCCGTAACCTTCTTTTCAAAAGTGGTCAAAGCTCTCAAAACCTCCTGAAAGGTAATTGCTGGCTCATCTAGAGGAACCAGATCTTTTGGAGACTGGGAGGCCTGGCAACCAGATTGCTGAGTATTCTTAAAAGGAAAAGAGGGATTTGTTCTGACAAAACTATCCAGCCTGCCTGAGGCAGTAGTAAAGTGCTTGCATATGACTGCAGTTAAATCACAAATACAGTGTCCTAGGTAAGGGACAAATAAAGTAAAACAAATGCAGACCCAGCAAATAATCACGTTCAGCAGAGGGGAGCCTGAGGCAGAAGATCGGTTCTAAAGCTGGGTACACACTACACTGTTTTCGTCCAATAATCAGCTCAAACAGCCAACCGCTCGTTCAAAAGTCAGGTCAGTGTATGTAGTGGCACGATGGTCGAAAGTCTGCCCAAATGGACGATTGTCGCCTCATTTGGTTGGTCGTACCGTTTAATATTTTCGTTCCAATCTCGTTTCTGTTGTGCAGTGTGTATAAACTTACGTCTGATCTACGACAATCCTCCGATACTTCCTCGACCTGGGGGACGTGTGTATGTAAATTTTTTGATGGCTGTCCCAGTCCCACATGGCGCGGATGATGTCTGTCCCAGTCTACGTTGGCAATGTATTCATATTTACTCTTTCTAAACTTTAACCTTTATAAACTATTAAAGCTATATTAATCTTTATTAACTTATAATTGAGAAGTACCCAGAATAAACCACAGTGTTCATGCAACATTTTTTTTTTGCAGGTAAAAAGGTACAAAAATGTTTACACACACTGAAAGATCTGCATGAGAAGTGAGCGCGCCCATACCAATCAGAGCGCAGAGTACTGCAGAGTATTATTTTTAGTATTTTGTATTTTTAAAGGTGCTACTGGTTTGTGGCAGAACAGGTCTTGATGTCGCTTGGGTTTCTATTCCCTTTGATTTCTTTATCTACGATACAAGGAAATAAAAAAATGTTTACCATTTAACTTCTATATCTGTAATTTATATTCAACGATATAAATACGCTCATTCTCACCTTGCACACTGCTCAAGATCAGTTTATATTTTGGTCCCTGTGGCAAAATCGCAATAGCGGGCTTAACCTTCATACATTCTGGAAAACAGGCACCATTTTGGTTATTATAACGGTATAGGTATGTGCCCAAAGCATTTAACTGTCTATATATGTTCACTGAAATACCTTCGTGTAGAACTTCTTTAGTATATTTTTTTTTTTTCAATTTTTTCTTGTTTGCCAACAGGTGACACTATAATGCAATAAAGTCCTTCTAGCAGGTACACTACATGTGCTACTGACCTTTTTTAATGTCGTTGTCATCCTGGTCCAGTACTTTTAACATCATCTCCACCTCTCTTGGGCTCATTGGATTTGCTGGTTGTTCTTTTGAGTATCTCCATCCCCCACCTTAACTTTTCCAACATTTTTTGGCCCTTCCAGCAACATCTCTGACTATCTCCGTCTCCATAGCTGCAACCCCCACTGACACCTTCTCCTCAACCTTAACACCCACTGACACTTGCCATCTTCTGACGCTCCTCGGCGCCAAACAGGTTCCTCTGTCATTTTATACACTCAGACATGGGCGTTCGTTTCTGCTGTGGACCAATCAGCTATGATGCACGCCGCGAATGGAGCATTTCATTACATACAAAGGGTTTTTTTTTATTAGGGAATAATTATTGCATTGCACTTTAGCAGTTAAATGTTTTTCTAAATTTTATGTATGTAACTAAACTTCTATTTTATATGAATGAATGAAGAGACAGTGTTGCCTTCTCTTTTTATGCAGCTTTGGGAGTTAACTATACTGAAAGCTCTGCCCCTTTATGCTAATGTCTTTGGTATCTTCCCGCAAATGTCGCTTCAGTGTGTACAAAATTAAAATCATTGCTCACGACAACATGGCTGTAAAAAGTCGCTAAAGGGACGTCCGCTCTTCCGTTTGTCGCCCTAAACAAGGCTAGTGTGTATGCAGTCCATGGACCGAGCGATCGGTCCATCGATCGCATGTAAAATCGCTCGGCATAAAAAGTTGGTTGAAATTTCTGTAGTGTGCACCCAGCTTAACAAAGATCAGGACACAGATTTATAGTACTAGTCCCAGCAGCAGGGACTAAAAGAAAGATAATTGGAGGAAGTATGTGGCCCACATATCCAGGAGACTGATGACTCTGCAACAGCATATAATGGATTATAGATGGAGTCTATAAGAGTACAAAATGAGGGATCACCTTGTAAATTCCACACCAGACTGGGAGCATTGCAGGGGATCCGGTCCGGATCAGTCCACAAACAGCGCTAGAGTATCCATCCAGAACAGTCACAGGGTGCCTGCCACATATTCAGGACACTACATGGAGGGAGTGACCGTTGCAGAAATCAGGCAGCAGCGGGCAGGTATCAGGGAGGTAGCCACAGGGCAGATATACACCCGTATGGAGCCCTCACTCCAAGATGGCTCTGGAGAGAATTATGCAGCAGGAAATCAGGGCCGCTGTTGGTATCCAAGTGGCCAGACACCAGACCCAAAGCAGTCTCATAACCAACAGGTGACTCACACGGCCGCTGCCACTTAAGAGGTCAAGTGTAGAAGCCATGAGAGATGGACAGTCCAATGCCATGAAGCAAGGCTCCAGAGAGACGACGCAGTAGGATCCAGAAAGTTCTCATAATTCAGGCCATTACGAACAGCACCTAGACAGTCAACCCGAGCAGCAGGTTAGAAAGGATCACCAGCCACCGAAGTAGACAGTCAGTGAATGGGTACACTGCAGGAGGATGTTAGTTGGCCATCAGGGCTAGGGAGCTCACACAACTGCGTCCTACTCCATGCACCACTAAACCATACCCCTACCCCCTGCACATGCATATTTTTATTGTGACATTGGAGTTAATTCTCTGTACACCAGAGTCTGATATGGTTGTTCATTCTGTCTAGCATTTGGATTTAAGAACTAGATTTATTACACAGATTGTTGGACACCAACCCAGAGACTTGTATTTGATCCTCATGCCTATTCAATTGTTCCCACCCTGTTCAGCATAATCTGCTATCACCACCAGTGCGCAATCCGTCAGTTGCACCTATTACTTTTATTTCCGGCCTTACCAGCCAGAGTTTTGTAGGAAGGCTGCCTCCTCACGTGGAGAGGTGTATATGTGGGTTTGAACTATACTACTTTATATATACACAATACTGTTTTGAGCGCCAGTGTTTACATCTTGTATCTACATCTGTTTCCATTAACTTACCTGCTATTGATGAGTTTCTATGCCTATAGTAATCATATGCTTCCCTACTGCTATAGTGAAGCTACATTTACCATATGCCCGATATAAGCCTGTTGGCATTGATTGGTTAAAAAGTATAGACAATAGCACTGCAAGCACTACTCTCAATTCTTTCAATACTCTGGACACATTGATAGCACATTGAATTCTCAGTTAATTTTGAGTTTAAGTGACACCTCTACTTAGGAAATATATTTGTAACTACAGTAGGGTCTATCTTTCCCTGTAGTGTAGGTGATCCCACTAGATTTAACCATGTATACAGAGCAAAAGTTATTTAGGCAGTCAGCCATGTTTCCTTCAACACATGCAGCTATTACATCTTTAGCCTATTTCTCCCGACTCTCCCTTTCAGTTTTTCTCCCTTTAACAGCCTATGCAATATTAATATTTTATATAAAAATACTCTGGTTTTCTTCGTCATCCATTTCAAAAATTGTTTTTAATTAGAGATGTATTGAGGATATGCATCTTCTAAAATTAAAAATGAAGATAAACGTTTATTCAGTAATCTTTGGTTATGACGGGACAAGGGTCTTAAAGTTGCCACTCCAGAGGTCCAGTTCATCCATTATCTAGAATTCCATCAAGGGGGGGATCTCGAAAAGCCTCAGCACTTTCACTACAGCGTTAGTGAACTCTTAGAGGGACCAGTACTATGCTGACCATCGGGTAAACTGGCTATTATAACAGGGACCCCCCATGCTGCTGGTTTAACAGCTATAGTGATAATCCGCACTTGTTACAGAACCTGTCTAACCACTGACTTACAAAGTTGTCAAATTGTTTTCTTATCTTGATCTACTGATTTTTCGAGTACTCATTTAATAAGCCATCACAGGAGCAGTTTACTACAATGCACTGTAAGATACAGCACATTATCTTCAGTTACCTCTGCACCAGCTTTCACAATGTCCCCAATGAGCCTGGGGCTTTCAAATTGAATGTACTGTTCTATGAAGTATTACAAAAACCAAGTTGAGCATAATGGATATCAAGACACTTCCAGCACTAAGGTCACCTTCTATTATATAACCATCATGGTCATTTTGTTTTTGATTTTCTCACCAACGATACTAATTTTCTTCTGCACAATGGTATAAACACTAAACTCTTAACAAAACAAATGAGACATAATAGGGGAGTATTTGTTTTTATTTGTGTGTTTGATACAGTGGTAGTATTACATACAAAAATAGTTTGCATTCATTGCTTATTACAAAACAGTGCATTTAACAATACAGCAGTTGTATAACCTAGTAAATCTGCATAAACCAATGGATGCTTTGTAAAACAAAGTGACTGAATAAAGCACTAGTAAGAAATAAAAATGTATAAAGGCTAGACATTAAATTCCTGAGGCAAGTGGTGAAGAACAGGTTTCAGAGGGGCTCAACCACCCAACTGAGCACTGAGTTTTATTCTGTTCTGCACCAATAAAAAATTTACATGAAATTATTGGTTTCTGTATGCCTTTGTGGACAGCTTTGTCATCTAATTATAATGTTGCCTTGGGGGTTTATTTGTACCAGTGACCAGGCATTTCCAAGGTCACACTCCATTACCACAGGACTCAAGCTTTCCACCCTGGAGGACAAGCAGCAGTAATGGTAGTCCATGCCTGATGTATAACAGGAGGTGCAGAGATGAGTTGTAATAACCACCTTTGAAGTTTATTTCAATTTCTGAGAGTGGCAGAATTATAGAACTGTAGTGGGATACAATTCTAGGTGAACTACTCTGATAAATTAAGGGAAATAAGAGATAGACCCAACTATAAATTTGAAAATAAATGTTAATTTACGTTATGTCTCCACAGGAGACAATATCAGTATCTAGTTTTTCAGATCATAACGAAAAACATAAATCTGCATTGAAAGCTGGACGCTTCATGAAGCCTGAGAAAAACAAGGCTCTGTATTTATTTGCCAAGTCCAGGAAAAATAGCTTCCCTAGACAAGTGAGGTAAGGTAAAGCAATACATTTTGTAATATCAACTAGGAATGCAGCAACAGGTGGACAAAATGTCATACAAAAGAAGCACATGGTCTAATTACCAAATAAGACCAATAATTTTTTTCCCCATTTTTAAATATATTCAACTTTTCAAAACACATTGATTGAAATGAGACAGAGAGAGAGAGACACACAGAGCGCGCACGATAGAGACAGACAAATCTTTGCAGGATCTAATTACTAATCCCAACAAGATATATTCTATTTTTTTTTCTTTTTTAAATATTTTACAAAAACAGACATTCTAAAAGAGTGTATAAAATTGTATATAGAATATAATGGCAGTAGAGATTATTTTTGGAGCTTGGGATATGAAGTGAATTACACCCAGAATATTCTGCAACAGTTTTAAGTTTACACAATTCATGATTCATACATACGGTACAGCTTTCTAAACATACATGCAGTGAACACACATTTTGGGAGCTGCTCAGTTATTGCTTTACACCTTATCTGATGACGTTACCGGTTAAGAGTTAGTCTGATAGAATTTTTAATGACCCGAATATTACTGGTTGGCACAGGAGAAGATGCATCTGGCAGCTCTTTACTGGGTAGCCTCTATAAACAGATTAAAACACCAGGTGGATATTAAAAACATTAAAAAGGATTGTATAAATAAAATTAAAAAAACATTTTACACAATAGTAACTGAAAGTGCACCATTATCCAAAATACAAAGATGTGAACACAGAATTATAAAATGCATTTACATTTAAGATGGCAAGCTAAGGTGTTCCTTGAAAATGAAGCTCAATATATAGCTCCGCGTAAATCTAGGTGCACCCGTAAGTTACCTTGTAATGATTCACAGGAACTTCACCAATGTGAATATACAGATTTCATGGATAGTACCTGTGATCTAGAGCGGTCAATAGTAGGAATTGGCATAGCTTCCCCTTCACTTATTCTTTCCTGCAAAGGAGGATGATATAATGGTCAAAGAGGACACACAGGATAACATGTGTTACATGACAAGTGATCTACAGTTATTTGGAATGCTATGTAACTTGGATCATTTGTGGAACTATGTTGGTTAAGTATGTTTTACCCAAATTCCTCATCTTATGGAATTGTTTTATTAGTGGTTCTCTGTGACTAAGAGGGTAGGTTTATGTGTAATTATCAAAATTAAACTTTTTAGATGAAAAAATCCAATATGCAATACATTATTTGCAACAAAAAAATAAATATATATAAAAAATATCTGCCCAACTTACCACAGTTTGTATAGTCTCAATTTCAGGCTTTACAAAGGCCGACTCAGACATTCCTAGGAGCTAGAGAAAAAAAGAATAGCTCATCAGCTAAAATTATACAGAATCTTTTTGACTACTACATAGCCTGTAATCAAATATTGAGACATAAGAATTTGGCCTATCCCAATCAGATTCATAAAAATTAACTTTAGTATATATTAATATTTTTATTAAAATAAAGTGATTACTGAGGTTAAAGCCTTTTGTCAAAAGCAGACAAGGAACATAGTCCAAAACATCCTTCACCTTTACACATGTACCACTCATCAACTGATCCCAAAACACCTTCATAAGCCCTTTTAGAACCCAATTTACCCCAAGAATGCCTCATACCTTGCACTTGCAATAATATACCCCATAGCAGCATTTAATAAGATCTGTAGCCAGGAGTGAGGCTCTGCGGAACATAAAGCATAAGTGCTGGGAAGCCATGACATAAAACAAAGAAAAGGACCAGGCCACTTGTGGCCCATCACTATCCTAAAGGATGCTCCATAATATAGGTAGTAAAGTCCCAAGACAACTTGTATGCCATTACATACAACTGGACAACAACAAAATGCCTTCTGTGTTACCATTGTGCAAAACTAGGAAAATAAAATATCTGCATGTAGCAGATTCATTCTCTGATGAAGGCTAAGACCAGAAAGGCAAAAATAGTGGCAGTGTACAGAGCAAATAACCATCTCCTCATCATTAATTGGTGCCATGTTTGACCTCTGGTAAGTGATCAGAAATCTGGAGGGAAAAAAAAAAAACCTTACCAGAAGAACACTTCCATTTAATAATCTAAAAGGGGCTGTATAGTAGCTACAACACGCCAAGAGAAATATATTATTGTGAGCATAAGAAACAAGCAGAGGAAGTAGTGCCAAATAGTTACACATTAATAAGTGTCAACCTTAATGACAATAACCTGGACATGTACCTGTACACTAGTCTGTCAAGATTACAGTTCGAGGTGCAATGCTTACTGAATAGGCGAAGCGTTTCAAAGATCAGACCTTTCTCATAAAGTCTGAAACATGTCGCTTGACCATGAGCCTATTCAGGTTTGCCTGATCTCTATGCTATTGGGAACAGCCTACAGAGGTTCCACTGTTCTTATCACCATTTATATGCAAATTTAAATAGAAAAAAACCTTCTTGATCCATCTGCAGTTTCCTTGTTCATATAGGCATGTATACAGGTTTAGTGCTGGAATAAATTGGCTTCATGTGTGCTAGCATTTTGGACCAGCATCTACATGGTGGCATCAGAGGTTATTAGGTTATACCACTGTTACAAAGTTATTCACAGCTAGGAGGCAAAACATTCTGCACAAGTAACTTATATACTCTTTTCAATTTCATAACAACTGCAAGGGGAGATAAATTACAGGATACATTATCTAGGTGTAGAGATGTTAATAGACATAGGGGTATTAAGCATAGCTTACTTAAGGATTGACGCTACATGGTTGCCTAGGAGACTGCTCGTAGTGTAGACTGGCAATTTGTGCGCACCACAGTGAGGCTGCCGAGACATAAGGGCTTTAAGAGACAGTAGTCTGCATCTGTTTTAGTTCTATCAACAAGAGGCTATAGACTGTTTTCTGATGGGTTATATTTATCACACAAACGTAGGATATCAACAGCCTGTAATATCTATGACAGGACAGTCTCGCATGTAACTATGGTAAGTGACCTGTTCTGTAATGGCAGGGTTCAATGTAATGCCCAGACATTTATCAGTTGGCAACAGTTAGATTACAGATGAAACACTAGACCCCCTGCACTACTGAATGGGCATCTAATTTTTTTTTAGCTTTACTAAAATAAAGCAGACATCACCAATACCATTTTTGTGTGTGTGACAGGTGAAGACAGAAGAACCTGCTTTAGATAGATATATTTGCAATAAATATTCCCTGGAAAGTAATATATAGGCACTATATAAATAACTCATAATAAAAAAGTAAGTAGAAAGTGAAAACTGGAATTAGAAGCAGAACACATTACCAAAATGATCTCATTTTATATGGAAGATTACAAATCCCAGCTGGCATGTAAACTAACACACTGACAAGTAATATTAAAGAGCAGTCAAACCTTTTCAGAATCCTTTATTCGCTTTGGAGACGTTTCTAGGCTTGGGGGATGAGCCCTTTTAGCCGCAGCACTCTTAGGGCTGACATTCCCCAACCCATTGTGGTCATGCTCCTGGGAGAGGTTAGATGGCGATACAAGATGTGGAATAACATTAAGTCCTACAACAGTTGGGATGGTGTAGCCAGATTGTATCAGCTGTTTCACTGCCATGACAGCATCAGAATCTAAAGAGAAAAAAAAATATATATATTATCGTAAAATCCCTTTCTCCCCTAGAGTTCATTGTGACAGCACCATAAGGTAATAGGAATAGGGTTCCTCAGCGTTATGGGGGAGGCATCTTCCCAAAGGGCAACTTCAACACAAGGATTTGAGAGCTTCACCTTGGGAATTCAAACTCCAAAATGAATGGTTTGGCTTTAAGACAGAGAGAGACCCGAAGACCCCTCATCAGTCCAAGAGACTTACATTGGTTGAGGAAATATGCCATCTCAGGAAGAAAACTGCCCATGTAAAACTAGGGTTGAGGACAGCCACCAGCTGAGAGCCTGTTTCATTGCCTAAGGACTAAGGGTCAATCAAAAGTAAGCTGGGAATTGCCCTCATTGCGAGATTGGCTTGCTGGAAATTTCGACTTTGTAACTGGGTGTATGATTAATTGATGGCTAGTATTTTAATGAAAAGGCTGACTGGAACTACCCCACATGTGGAGGTCAGATCTATACCTTCAGAATGGCCAGCTTGTTCAACATTGCAGCAGGCTTTCCCTTTTTGCGAACTCCATCGGAGATGGAATGGGGGAATGGTCTTAATATATAATCCGACCAACAAGAGTGTTGTGCAGAGTAATTTTCAGATTGAGTACACAGATCCCAGTGGGTCAACTAAGTAAAGCAATCACTGATTCCCCGATAAACCTTTGAAAAGTGTTGCCCACCATGAAGTACTTTGACACAAGATCTGCCTGCTTGTAAGGATCTTTAACACATGTACTTCTAGTCAGAACGGCTTTAGGAGCACACAACAAAAGCCCCTCTTTAGCTTATGTGCTTAAACTGTAGTTTTGCCTAATGTAAAAGCAAAAACAGGTTTCAAGAAGAGCCTGCTGTTGAGAATATGTACACAACCATGACCATAGGAATGGTGATATGATTGCAGAGATGCGTACTAAGAGTTAATGAAAGTGGTCTTTAATGAACTTGGATAAGAGACCCTTTGGAAATGGGTTAGAAGTATACAGTTTAGTGGTATATCCATTACAGAATCTGGGTAGCCTCTGAAGCTTTACACCATCCAAAAGGCCTCTTCCACAACACTAAGAAGCTGCTATCCTTTTACTGCATGGTACTGCATCCACAATTAAAACAATGATAAAAGTACAGTATGACTTCAATATCTGCGAAATACTACATGAGTACAAAAAAACAAGTTTACATAAGGACAAACACACAACTTAAACACTTAATTTTAAAAGACACCAGGTTACAGGGCATATAAAGTTAAATAAATTGTAAATTAAAATCAATGCAGCATATACTATGCGGTGTAGAATTATATAGCTGCAGCCTAAAAGTTGTGTACAGCGTATATTGCATTAGGGTTCTATTGTTTGTAAATGTTAATGGCAGCACATGTAGAGTATTCTGCAGCTAAAGACCTTGACCAATCATGGCTAATAAAGACACATGCAGACAAGGTAACACCACTAAATGGAGCTCTGAAAATCTTTAATATACCTAATGAGATAAAGAAACCTCAGACACTGAGTCAATTAGGGTGAAATTAAACTTAATGGATTTATGAAGTGCAGAGTAATGTTATTTGAGAATTACATAGCCCAATTATGGAATTCTCAAATAATGCCACTTTTTGCTCTCATTGTTCCCACTTTTATAAAGTCAATTGCTACATTTTTTTTTAAATGCCCAAGAGACATGATAACACTAGACAGACCCATGTTTATTTATCTTACTACCAATTATGAAATTATACTTGCTTCAAGTCTGAAAAGATAAATATATTCACAAATAAAATATCCTATTTATAAGGAATTTGTAAGTGCTCACTTGATCCAATCACAGGAATGGACTGTCCTTGAGTAGTTTCAGAAGGCACAACAGCATTCATTGGTTTTTGGATTGAAGGGAACACATTTGCTGGATGATTCTCCGTTATAGGCTTCCTAAGAAAGAGAATAAAGTAAATGGGTTAGATGTAAAACAGTGCAAGCAGCTCTTCTGTATGTTATGAAGCCATTAGAAAGTAGATTAAAAAAGGGAAGGCGGTTCCTCTGACCTGTGCACATCTGGTAAAATAGGGCTATTCGATCTAGACTTTTTGTGACAAGAAGTAGGAGACTGAAAAGGTGTCCCGGTGTCTGTATCTCTGGAGCTGTCCAGACAGTTGCCATCTAAAGACGATCGTTTGGATAAGAGACCTGAAGACGATCTGTTGATATCTGGCACACTTTGCTACAAAAGAGATTTTACAGTTTTTATTAGGAAATTTCAAATGAGTGTTGACTAACCTTGATAGATCACAAAACAAAATTACCTTCTTCCTCTTCTGTAGAACTTCTGGAGGAAGGTACTGGTGGAGCTGTTTCTTCCTTACATGTGTTGCTTCAATCTTCATCCCCTTTTTCAGCATATTTATGTTATTGGCCTGTCTATAAACTGCAAAAAAAAAAAAATATATAAAAAAATAAAACCAAAACTAACAATTATTCTTCTAGACAAGATTCTCACAATGCACCAATAGGGCCTGGAGTAAAAGATGACAAAGGCAAAAGAACCAACCTGTATCTGTGAATAACTGTATATCTTGTGTTAAATCAATGTTGACACTTTCAGCATTCTCCACTTTCTTAAATATTATTCCAAGAAGCCACATAGACATATACTCATTACTGGGGGACAGAAAAAATAACAAAAAACAAAATCAGTGTCTGAGATGCAACTAGAATAGTACACAACTGAAATCAACCCCACTACATTTCTAAATGGATCTGGGACTATTAGAAGAGACCACCATAAAACATTAAAAAAAAAAAAAAAGGAAGTAACCACCTACAATAAATTGCCACTTCTAGAATTCCAACTACTATACAGGCAAACACACCCACCCTAAAAAAACTCTGCATGATACAACACATGAATTATTATAGAATGTATACACTTAGTGGCCACTTTATTAGATACACCTGCCCATTATGCAAATATCTAATCAGCCAATGTGGCTGCAGCTCAATGCATGAAAGCATGCAGACATGTTCAGAAGATTCAGTTCAGGGGGGGGGGGGGGGGCGGCGCTGAAATGGGATCCTAGTGACTGCCCGCTAACTATTGTTTGTGCCAGATGGAGTGGTTTGAGTATGTCAGACAGCTGATCTCTTTGGATTTTCACACTCGGTCACTAGTTTACAGAGAATAATGCGCAGAATAAGCATCCAGTGATCAGCAGTTCTGTGTTGCAAAAACTCCATGTTAATGGCAGAGGTCAGACAGATTCCAGCTGACAGGAAGGAGACCATAACCCAAGTAACCATGCGTTACAACAGTGATATGCAGAAGAGCATCTTGCATAGCGCGTTGAACCTTGTAGTGGATGGGTTACAGCAGTAGAAGTCCCCCTAGGTCTTTCCACTATTATCATCCAAAATACTTCCAGCAGTATATGCGCAATATGTCCACATGGACCAGAATCTCTACAGAACGGTTTCAGCATCTTGTTGAATACACGCCATGAAGAATTCAAGCTGTTTCAGGGCAGAGGGGGATCCTAAGCAATACTAGAAAATTGTACATAAGTGGCCACTGAGTGTAGGTTAAACAAAAACAACAGATTTGGAAGCCAAGCTTTTTCTTTCATAAAAAGTTCAACTCCCCTAATAGGTAAATGCTTCCAACCATCAGTTCAGGAACTTACTCTGTACAGTGATCCCGACTCCCAGGAAAAGACTGAGGGTTTACATGGGCGAGTGTGATGAACTCATTTCTCTCCAAATTTCCAACAAGTACACGAATTTTGGATTCAACCAAACCAACCCTGCAGAGAAGAGCAAATATTTTTCACACATCTTATGTACAATTTTAAACCTTAGTACGTCATGCTTTGCAGGATACAATATTCCAGCAATATCAAAAGTTACACAGCCATAATAAAACTAGTGCAAAATAAAGTTTGTTCATTTACTGTAAAGACAAACATCTAGGTGATAAAGTTGCAAGCTTACATGCATAAGAACATAACTTTGTTATAACAAAAACGCCTTAATAGCAAATGGAATTATGGATCACAACACAGCACATAAAGAATTTTTGACCTAAAAGGATGTTTCTGGATCAATAAGAAGCTGTAGATGCTGCAAGTAACATTAATTATGATATCCAAGATCAGTCTGGCTAAAAATCCAAACAAACCAATAACGGATGTATATTATAACTGGTAGAAACATTGCTGAAGTTGTGTAGCCAAGAAGATGCAGCAAGAACAAGAGTTCAACCTGAAATCTCAAAAGACATTTACCATTCCAGCTGATGCTCTTCTGTGGATGCACTGGCAGTCAAGACAATATAATGCCTAAAGTGAAGAAAATTTAGAAACCATTACACAATGTTAATGTAAGTGCGATTCTAAAACACAAACACTTTATTACATCCTTTATCTTTCTATAGTAGCAAGGGAAAGAATTAAAAAGCCACAAAGGCTTCCCAATTATTGCAACTATTGATGCAATAAAGGTTTTCCGAGATACCAAGCTGCCTGTATTACGCTTATACACTATGAACACTGTATTCCTAAGGAACACTTGCTCTCAGGTTAAAAATGGGAAATCTCATCAGCAGGGGTTAGAAGTTGCACTACTTTCTTGGCATAGATTTGTAGAGGGTGAGTCAATCACATCTAAACAATAGGCACAGCACTGTGCACTCCCTCCAACATTATACATGCAAGGAAGTTGCATAGAGCAGCATGTGATTGAGACATGTGACAGCTCTGGGATAACCAGCTATGCACAAATTAGTGTATATTTAAATTTGAAAATATGAGAGGGCTGTAAATGGATTTCTTTCACTTTAAAGATGGACACTCATGTTTCAAGGTCACTCTTTTTGCCAGTCCTAAATGACTCCATGTAAACTAGATCTCAAGGAGCTGCTTTTACAATAAGACCCAATTTACATACAGCAGGTAGTACTACAGCATACACACCCAACACAGGCCTATCCTGCACTGCCCTCTGGTGGGCAATGAGAATCATCACAGGATGGCTTCTTCACACCAGCAGCACCACATAGCATTCACTCTGAACTGTGTGCTATACTCAGAAACACAACGAGAATGTTCCTTGTACCCTCTCTGGGTCGCACAATGTCTGTAGTTGTATGTTTAAGCACCCTCCATTTTAATTCAGTGTCTCGCTGGCAATTATTTGCGATAATTAACTTACTTGTACTTCTGGAAAAAGTTTAGTGGTTCAAAGAGTTTAGCCCAGTCTGCTTTGCCTATAAGAATTTCATCAGTGATAGCCAGGCCTTTGGAGAGAACAAAAAACATTTTAATTTAAGCAAACGTCCATTTATCTGTTACGGTAGAGACGGATAAGATAATGAGTTTAGTCAGTGAATGTAGGACTCAGTAAGGATGTACAAGCAACTAAACAGTGTCAGCAGTAATTTGGAGCATTGGCTACCTACTCTATCCAGTTATTTTCTATATATGTCATTCTAACAAATGCTAAAAATAACTTAAGCACAATTTGAAGACATAACAACCCAAAGTAGATTTACTTCTTTAACAGTTTACACCAACTTTAAAATGAGAATGCATTCCAACATCTATACCAATCAGTCATACCTTGCCTAAACTCTTCCACCATAATTGTTCGGGTTGAGGTTGATGCATTGTAAGTAGAGTTCTGCTGAGGATATGCTGGGGTGATTATAGGCATTAGGTGATACCGATCAGCTGGATTTACCTGAAGAGAAAGAATGCAGAATTTATAGAAAGAAAAATAAGCTCTTGAATGATTTCAAACCTAAAGAGGTAAATCTGTTAGACACTGATTCGGTCTGTCCACACGTGTTACATACTCTGGGATCCCAAACTGGTAAATTCAGATTGCTTTCTTCTGGTTGTTTCAGCAACACCGGGTTAGGCCATTCCCTGTCAGAGTAAAAATATGTTCGGAATAGTCAATCAACAGGACATTTTCGTGGTAGAGCATTTAACAGTCTGTCTGTAAATCTTGCAATGATATAGTGTATAATATTTATAAATATCAATGGAGACCTTAATACTTACCACTTTGAAAAAACAAGGAAAAACTTATGCACAAGAGTAGAGGCAATTGCATTTGGGTACAACTGGCATGTCCTTGCTACCAACATTGCCCATGAAACACCGCCGAGAAATCCCAACATGTTTGAATAAATGCCACGTCCTAAAAAAATAAAAAAACAATGATATAAAACTTCAGATTACAAAGAAACCAAAATGACAGCAAAGATATACTGGCAAATCTTAAATGTAGCCTGCTACATATTTTGTTGGGAGCAAAACTAAATCATAGAAGGGCAACAGCGGCACCTACAGGTTGAACAAAATACAAAAGTCTGCATTTCCTTAAGATCCCAATCTAGCAGAGTTGGTCTAAGGTTGTTATTTTGATTTATTGCTAGGATTTAATTACTTAAATAAGTAAATTAAGAGCAATGTTTTCTTTAATACCTGGGTTTGTGCACAGAAACTCAGTGAGCAAGTTTCCTACAGGACCTTCGGCTAACTGAATTTGCCCCCAGAAAGGTAATACTTCATTCAGGGAATAGTATATATTTGCAGCAGACCCATCCAGGTTATGCTTTTATTTTATCATTACCTTGAGCACTATGTGGTAAGAACAATCCATACATGAGAAGAGCTGTGAGGTATAGGAGGTGGTCAGCCTGGAAAGGAGGGTCATGCCATCAGTACCGCACCTTCCATGATACCTTAACAGCTCCCCGCTATGCAGGCTGGAGAAACAGCCCAGAAGAGCACATCAGGCACTTTGAATCAAATACTCTCTACCGCAGTTAGCTTTTACAAGCTCCTTATGGCTCAGGGTACTATATAGTAAACCAATGAAGCCACAAAAATCTCTTATAGGTCTTCTACCATAAAGATTAATTATCCCAATGATTCAAGGCTATCCAGATGGGCTCTCCATGCAGTTAATGTAGCTTCAATCAACAGACATAAACCTCTAAATATTTATACCCACGCCACCATTCCTCCTGAGGGGGCAAGTTTCTAACATGTTAAGCTAGAGGGTAATGTGACAGCTACAAGCAATTTACATCCAGCCTTTGTGCACAAATCCCTGATCAATGCCATACATTCGCGATCGCTTACAGCATTTTGTCATGGGGAATAGGACAGCATAAGACAACTCAGACCAGAGGTTCAAATGAGAGTCAATAAAGACAGATAAATTACTTGTTTTAATGAAAAAGTGAAATCCGCTTTCCTGTGCAGCAGAGATGTGCAAGTGCCAACACTAGGTACATATTCTAAGTGTTTGGACAATTAGTGCTTACTGTTACAGGGGTCAGCATTATGAACTGGTATTAATAAAACTGTCCAATCAGCATGTCCCAGTCTCTGGGGCACATCACACCAGGCATTTCCTATGGGAGAAAATGCAGCTCTGGCTGCAGTAGTAGCGACAACAGTTTACAACACTTCATGCTATGCTTGGAAGCACCAAAAGTGCTGGGGGAACTGGACACATTCAGTGGGGAACTGGACACATTCAGTGGGGAACTGGACACATTCAGTGGGGAACTGGACACATTCAGTGGGGAACAGGCTTATGGTACCATTATTTTTGTGGTAACACAAATTGTTGGGTAATCACTGCCAATTTGAAGCTCGCAATCCTTTAATTATAAGTGCCGACTGCTAACTTTTGGTAAATATGATCAGGCCGGATTGACACATGAAATGTGTCATGTATTTCATTTGTTTTTTTCTAACCACCTCCACATGCTGTATGTACACTAAACCTAACAAAAAAAAAACAAACATACATCTTTATACAAGTCATGACCAGCAAACTACTACTCAAACTTAGATAATCACTTAACTATTTTAACAGAATTCCTACTGCCGCATCATTAGGATTTTACAAACTCACAATTACTGATTAAAATCTCTATACTTACTCTTGGCCCACAGTTTTATGGCTCTCAGGGTTAATCTGAAATTTTCTTTATCTGGTACTAAATGCAAAATTTCATCTGTAACTCTGCAACCTGGAAAGAGATGACATGCATTTGTTTACAACAGGGTTCTTGCTATGAACCAACAGGGGGACAATACCTGGTTTTATACTTCAGCATCATTTGTGAAGAATCCCAGACAGTATATTAGTGTTCATTTACTTGTCCTTACAAATTCAAAGCATACCGTATGCTTGCAATGTTTGGACTTACCATTTAAGCTTCTTATACACCTTATGTCTAAGCTTCTCAATCGTGAATCATCACGCAAGTCCAAGTCATCAGGAATACACTGCATGGGCAATCTAGCAAAAACCAAATCAATCTACAGAGACAGAAAAAAAACTCTCATAGATAAGTATATTCATCACAAGACCACCACAAGTACCAAATACAATATAAGTAAAGATAGTGCCCAACAAACGTGTATCTGAGAAAAGCAAAGCAAGTCACTTAGAAATTTTGTCTAGATATGGTGCATATAAGTTATCCAGTTGAACACTATGAACATTTCAAAATACAATAGAAGTCACAGCATGTGGTAAAAGCTTTAACTTTATTCTGTTACACTAAAATTAAAAATACTAACACAGGGGAACATACCTCAATATTCAGGAATTCGAACTTTATAACAGGCACAAAAGCATCCTCGACTGCCTGACAAAATAAAAAAAATAAACAGAACAAAGCTTTAATACAATTCAACCATTTCCATACAAAAAAAATGGAATTAGCAATTAAATAGTAATTCACCCTTGGTGAAATGGACAATAGTTGCTGTAGTAATTTAGCAAGCGCTTGGGTCTTGGCACAGCAATGATTCTCAGCTTAGCTCAGGATATAGTACATGGTTACAAAACACCTGGATGCCAAAACACAGCATTCACCTACCCGAACATTTCTTATTCCATCCTGAAGCTTCAGCTTCTCAACAAAAGACTGAAAAAAATCTGACCGTTCAACATGCCTGGGAGCAACACAGAGAGAATCAATATCAGCTCCTAAAAATATAAAATAGACAATGATTCAATTAATTATCCAGGACATTAGCAGCTACAGAGAACCCAATTTAAACATGAATGCCGACAAACCTTTAGTATGAACTCCAAGCCTGTAGGAACCAAACGTGAAGATTTTGCCTCCAGCTGCCGATATAAGGGTTGGTGGCAGGTTCTGAAAAAGACATTTTGTTACAAACGAATAATCACTGTTTTACTGTTATGCCGAAGTGCTGCTGTAGAAGTGTTTGGAGCTCCCTGTAGGCTTCTATAAGGCGTTTAACAAGGATATATGGCTATATGGACTGAAAAGAACCAAGTCTTCTGAAGATCTAACACAAGTTGTATGTTACTGTAATGCTAGTAGCCTCAGTAGTGGGTATTGTGACACCAGAAACAATGGTGTCATTCCCATTATATGCATTTATTAGTGTTAAGACACTACTACATTGCATGTAATGTGGTAATAAGATGGAACTCCGCCTAGCAGACAGACATGGGACATGAGGGGATCACTAGTGACTAAGCTCAGGTTTTCAGATGGTCACTCCTACATAAGAATAGGAAGCATGTGTAGCATTGAGATTACCAAGCAATCATATGCACCATTAACATTGTTTTACATACCTTACATTCCCCAAGTTCAGCAATCCATTCTTTGACCAAGTTATTTAGTTTACCCAAGACAAACATCCTAAAAATACGAGGAAGAAAAAGAAAGGATGTAAAGAATGTCATGGCTGCATATCAAGGACATTACAGGTGTGGACAATGGTACATTAATGAAAGAGGAGACCAAGATACGGCCCTTATAACATATAGGCAGCCAGTAAAGCTCACAATTAAGAACAAAAAAAAATAAAAATAAAATCATAAAATATTTGTTATACTCAAAAAAAAAAATGAGAATCTATATGGAACTCACTAACCCATCAGTAGGTCAGGCCTGTAAACCCAGATAGCAGCAGTTCTGCTACCTGTATAAACTAAGCATGAATAGTTTGTTTCAGGATTGGACAAATCAAGAAACAAGTTGCTTTTCAGCCAACTGAAAATGTGTACGATGCAGAACAGAAAAGATGGGTATCGTGATCAAAGCTGTGTATGACAAGCATTTTTGTGTCTGGAATTAATTATTTTTGAAAGCAATGAAAACATACACAATCTATTATTGCATTTATACACCATCTAGCCATCCATATTGGAGCTTGTGAAACAAATGACTATTGTAAACACATTTACCCATTGTTTAACAGCACCCCTACCAAGGAAAGGATATGAATGTAAACACTTATTACATAAAAGTAATGGAAAACACCTGTTTGAAAGCAACATTGCAAAATAAATGGATAATGTACAGTACATAAAGATAAGGCAAAGTAGGATTCTTTTATTTAGTTATCAAATAACCGTTAACAAGGTCAGCTGAACAAGGAACAAGGAAATATAATACCTAAACTTAAACTGCTAACCTCTAAATGTATCGAAAAGCTTAAAAAATGCTCTTGATTAATTTTTATTTTAATATTCTTTCCTGTTAGGTTTGTAAAAAAAACAAGAAAAAAAAATACAAAACAGTATAAAACATTTCCTTTGGAAAGAGAGCTCTATTATGCTTTTTGAGGGCTAATATTTGACTGTGGTTCTATCTGTCATTTATTTTTCTCTAGGAGAAGAAGTACCTGTGACCAAGCTCCCCATCATCTTCAAATACTCCAAAAGGCCTCAGTGCTTCAATCAGCTTCTGGGTATAGATGTGGTCGTTTTCTTTGGGACCAGCCAAACTGATTGGGGAGGTGATGCCATAATGTTTATGAGGCTGGACCTCCAGATGGCCATTCCTGCTGTAACAAAGAGGTGGCAATAAGAATAAAGGCTTAAACTGTTAGGGTAAAATGACAAAACCTCATATCTTTATATATTACATTCTTTGTAAAATTCTGAATTGCATTTAGAGCCCTTTGCTAATGTACCCCAACACTATAAACACAGATACTTTCAAAATTTAAGGTACACGAAGAACAATATTTCTGTGGTTGAATTTAAAATGCAACATGTGTTAAAACTGACTTATTTTAGGGTGTTGAATAAAAAAAATAAAAAAATACAACTTTCCCATGACTCTGCTGAGTTACTTTCATGCAACCTCAGAAACATGCTAAAAATGATAATAATAAAACAATGGCGCAACTATGTCACAATCTTGAAAGATATTTTGAAACAGTTGATACCATTTCCTCATAGATGATAAGTTTTATCAGGCCTGGGTGTGTTAGAACTGTAAGACATCTTTGAAATTGATTACGTTTACCAATTTGCTTAAAGGCAGAGCATACAATTACCATATTAGGTATAATACACTGAGAAATTGCTCAATTGGAGAAGATATTCTAAAATGAGACAGGCCACCAAGATCTACATATATTTTCATTACTGTTCAACAGAGCCTGCTGTGAATACTATAACCAATGTAAACCGTATGTAGCAAATTTATTCCAAAGCATTGAGCACATTGAGTGCACACAAGAGATTTTATGGTAAAAATAATGTGACTGATGGAGTATGTCTATACCTTGCAAACAATCCTAAAGACTATTTTTGCAAATAAGTCACATTCTGATGGAAGAGTGGAAAGGAAACCATCAGAAATGTTGATGCAAAGCCCATTTCCCAGAGAACCTGCATGAATGTGATCAAAGGTATAAGTGACCCTCACATGCTGAGTGCAACAACTATACCTGCTTGCCATCTGGAAAGAGGTAACGCACTTGTGATAGAAACCCAAATAATCCAGGCTGCTCTGGGTGCGGCAAGAAAATTGTTTTTGGAAAACACAAACAAACATGTAATGGGTGTATATCTCACCTCCCATACAATCTACACACTTCTAAAACAATTAATCTTCTTAACTAGGTGTAACGGTATTGTACAGCAGTATAACAAAGCAAAGGTACCGCTCCTTAAGCTGGGCTACAAAATTCACACTTCCATAAAAATGTAAATGAGTAGTCAACAGTGGTGATGGGACAAGAGTTGAATTTTTAAAATCGTTAATCACAGGTTAAATTTAAAAAAATAGAGCCATTGTTCAACCATCAGTCTGGCTATTTATATATACATAAAGAAACAATAGGTGAGACACAATCATATTGTAATTCAAATAATTGTATGGTGTAGAAATAAAATATACAATTGAGAGTGCACTGAAGAAAGGGTTGGACCCAGAAATGCAGGTCACTATCTCATCTGATACAGTGTGAATTTATATATATCCCCCACCCCCCCAGCAAAATACAATTATTGGAATTGCAACTGAAGTGTACTCCGCCCTCCAGTGTATTTTTTTGTATGTGTACATTTCTTGCTATGTGTTTACAAAACCCTCAGACCCATCAGGCTAAGCATCAATTTACTCTATTTAAATAATAAGTGTTACTCAAAGTTGCACATTGGCTCCACAACATTACGGCTACTTACAGATTCCAGCTCTGGAAGCCTGCTTAATAATCCCATTAATAGACTACTTTCACTG
This sequence comes from Mixophyes fleayi, assembly GCF_038048845.1. Classification (NCBI taxonomy): domain Eukaryota; kingdom Metazoa; phylum Chordata; class Amphibia; order Anura; family Limnodynastidae; genus Mixophyes; species Mixophyes fleayi. Next base: position 299,170,705 of record NC_134404.1, on the reverse strand, counting down.
GCTGCTATAGGTTTGGGCACATGATCACATAAAATAAGGCCCATTAGTTTCGGTCAAGTCAAAGAGAACAAACTTTTAGCTGGTACATCTTACAGACTAAAGCTGTAACCTAGCAGCCAATTGGGTCCTTTAACATCACATTGGGCTAAAAATCGACACTAACATACTACTAGAAAATCCAGATGCCAATCTCTGTGGCTGCTAGAATGATACCACCCATGGCACCGTAAGAATGCCCACTGGGCATAAATTCAAACATTTCCTCAAATATATTTGAGAACAAATGCAAACTCATGAACATAAAACATGCATGGAACTCCTAGGTACCAAAATGAGGAAACAAATAATTTCACATTAAACAAAAGTAATTCGGAGATTAATACAATACTCATACTACCATAATAGAAGACTAATCGTAAAAAGAACGGCAGCACCAATAAAAAAAGTCTATTAAATGAATATTCATATAAATATCAATGGATAACATCATGCTATAAACAAATAAATATCTATCTCTCTCTCTATCCACATACATAATGTGTAATCACAAATCCAAATCACAACCATGCATCCAAACATACAAATTACTATGATGAATCAAAAATGACAAACTAGCTAAAAGCACAAAACAAGAACTCCTGATAATTATATCAATGCTGCACATAATTGTTGCACATTGTTAAAGAAAAAACAGCTGTGCATGTAATAGTCAATCATAACCACTGACAGTCCATACAAAGCTCATTGGGATTGTTAAAAATAAGAGTAAACAATCTTTAAAAGTCATCAAAAAGTGGATAAAACTTAAGAGTAAAAGGAACATGAATGAAGAGCAAATATAAAATCCAGCTACACACAAACTAACATTTTTAAACTGTTACTTGTTCACTTAACAATAGTGGCAGTTCTCAAAAAAAAAAAAAAAGATTCACTCAGGCCCATCTTGTTTCACTATCTAAACTAATTAAACCAATAAAGCTAGTATGACACACTTATCTAATTGCACATTAACCCTACATTTAAAGTGAAAAATTGTTTTTTTAAAAAAATAAATAACTAGAGAAAAACCAAGTGTGAGCAGGCCCCTTGGGCCCAAACTCAAAGATTTCATCCTCTATTTGTGAAATAAATTGCACACTTTTAACATAAAACTTGCATTGAACTCCTAGGTACCATAATCAACTAAATCCATCTTTAAAAATTCTACGAAACCAATTCCACCATGAAGGCTCATTCGACCATAATAAAGGACTAGCTTATCATAGAGGTTGGGATCACAGCCACGACTGGAGGATATACTAATTTCAAGCCATAAACATTACAGCCAAACAAACTCGCAGATGAGAAGAATAGCAGGTCTGGTGGGGGCAAGTGAGGATATACTTTACAGCCCTGGTAAAATCATTCCCTGGGACCATCTAAAGTAATATAACTAGTACCATGGGTGAAAGGGTCCACCAATAGTTAACGGGACACTTGAGAAGGAAAATGAAGATCACCATTAAAATACCCTGAACTATCCCAGCCCACAGGGGCCAGATGTGGACAAAGAACAGAGCCTATAGTCCCCCAACCACCCACGTACTCCGGGCTTCCTGTACTTACATGAACATCTCTCTCATGTCTCCAGAGCTGGTCTGAGCCCCGAGCCTCCAGCGTTACTGCGAGTTCCGAGCACACTCAGGAAACCAGCAGCCGAGCGGTTATCTAGTCCCCTAAGTCACCACCGCCCAGGTATTTACTATCCACTATTCTCCAATACGCAGCCGGCCGCCCGCTGAGCTTTATTTATAACAATACACAACACCTAACATGGCGACCGACGACAATCCAATCGCCGACTGCTCCCAAATCCTCCCAACATGCCCTGCGTTCGGCTATAGAGTAGACACGTAACCAAACAAGCCTAGGTCGAGTTTCTGGAGCCACCAGCTCCCTCTACCGGCACTATATTGTGCGTAAGGGACGGATTTATTTATTTATTTATTTTTTAGCAAATCTGTTGATAAAATGTTTCCATTTCCAACTTTGCAGCTGTATGTACAAAACTATTGTAAAATGTTTATCGTTTTTTTTTTAACTCACGGGCCAGTGACTACGGTTCTGCAGGATAAGACATTTTGTAGTTATTATACAACAGGAAACAAATCAGGATAGCAACTTTCTGATGTTGGAATCAGGTAGAGCAATGGTGGCTCAGGGTCAATGCAAACCACAATCAATTGAAAGTATAACATAGTCCTCAAAACTACAGGTTCAGCCAACATCTTTTTATAATGCAATTAACTATGTAGTTCCCAGTCATTAAGGGGCCATTGTAAGTTTGATGGTGAAAATTTCAGATCATTAGTTGCAGTTATGCAAATAGTTTTGAAAAGAAGATAAGTTGTTTACTGAGGAAGTAATAAACGCTTACATTTTATATCCATAAGGTGCTAAAGAGATATCTTCATATTCAAGAAGAGTGTTGCAGCCTAGATTTTTTTAAAAAATGTGTTTGCTCCAGAATAAATAAAATATATCATCTTCAGGAAAGAAAAAAAAGCATTGATCTCAGACCACCAGTTGCATATCAATCACTACAAATAAAGTGTTGGTGAGCACATGTGATCAGACAGTCTAAGGAGTTTAGAATTGCCAGCTGATATCATGCATAGATTCAAGGGAGTTAAAAGCAATTCTGCTGATATTTCTCCATTTTCAAGACCAAGGGCTAGGTTTACTAAACTGCGGGTTTGCAAAAGTGGAAATGTTACCTATAATAACCAATCAGATTCTATTTATCATTTATTCAGTACATTCTACAAAATGACAGCTAAAATCTGATTGGTTGCTATAGGCAACATCTCCACTTTTTCAAACCCGCAGTTTAGTAAATATACCTCCAAATGTCCAAGCAGGCACAAAAAAACAGAGAATGGAAAGTGAATATAGAAGTGTTTTGATTTGACCTCTCCGGTGGGGTACACCATAATTAGATCTCATAGCGTCAACATACAATGTGAAAGCTCCAAGATTTCAGACACTATCAACACATTCAAATCCATGGAGATTTAACAGCATATCTATATCCACATTTTGCTCTAATACCCAGAGACGATCAGAGAGGACACAACCTGGGTAATAATACTACTACTACTGTAGCTGAGGAGGACTTGGTTCCCTCTATTAGTTAGAATGACAGAGGAGGTAATCTTCAGACTTTCCCCACTCCTCCACTTTATAAGTAATGGTCCAGTGTCTCACCCCAATCCTTGCAACTTGGCTTTGAGATTTTGGATGTTAAAAAAATTATTTTGTTGGATAGAGGCTTCTACTCGCATGTGTTAAATAAACTCCCGGTGGCAAGAATGTCATCTATGTCAAATGCTTATTATAAAATCTGGAAAAGTTACGATCCTGGTGTGACTCTTCAGAGGAGGTTGAAAAAGGTCTAAGCTCATGTACATTAAATGTACACGTGTTTGCTCTATCTGCCTTACCTAGCAAAATCTTATCTTTGACAAAAAATTCTATGGTAATTTGTTTCTTAAAAGTCCTAACCACTTAGCATGGTGGCTAAGTGGTTAGCACTTCTGCCTCACAGCGCTGAGGTCATGAGTTCAATTCCGGACCATGGCCTTATCTGTGTGGAAAAATTGACCCTAGTTTCTCTCTGTCTGTGTGTGTGCTAGGGAATTTAGACTGTAAGCTCCAATGGGGCAGGGACTGATGTGAATGAGTTCTCTCTACAGCACTGCGGAATCAGTGGCGCTATATAAATAAATGGTGATGATGATGATGATGAAGCTTCTCCCATGGGATCTTAGCTTGGTTCTACAAGCCTTTCACCACAGCCTTTTGAACCTCTGCAGTATAATACATTACAACAACTTTAAAGCAGCTTACATGGAAAACTGTATAATTAGTGGCCATGACCTCAGCATTAACAATCAGTAAAATATAAGCACTCAGATTATCAAAACCTCAGTTCAGATTTGTCCAGGATCTGGTTACTCTTAGGCCTGATGAAGACCTTTTTACCTAAAGCCACCGTCTCCTTTCATCTAAATCAGGAGATAGTACTGCCTTCAGTGCTCTATATATGGTGGTATAACATACCACCACTTCTCCTGCTGCCTTCATTGTAAAGCTATCAAATATCATTCACTTACATTTTCCATACCGCCACTTCTAAATGTCCACTCCAACCACTGCTATGTTATGCATACATTCATAAATTACCGCTATAGTTAAATGGATAACCAGCTACATGGACTGAACCTATGCTCATACTGCAATATCTGAACTTCAGAACATCTTGACTCCATTTACCAGGGCAGTATCCTACCCACTATGTGAGCGGTCTCAGCCAGAGCCCCTCTGGAAAAGTTGTTCAAGGCAGCTATGTGGTCTTTTCTATTTATTAAACATTACAAGTTGACCTTGATACTTACACTGGACATAAAGTTCAATTTCAGCCTGTAAGCCTTAATTAAGAGCAGTGTGATTCAATGTTAACCGTTTCTTTTGCTGTTCTGACCTTATTTTGTTCCTCATACAGCTAGGGTAGCTCCAATTGGTGTAGACTCCCCTAGGAACGTCCATTGATAGGGAAAATCTATTATAACTTTCCATAATTTTCTTTTCATCTATCAGAACCTGCCAGTGAGCATTGTTTATATGGCAGGAGTCAAATCAGGATAGCAACTTCTGATATTGTGGAATCTGGTAAAGCAACAGTGGCTCAGTCCATGGAATATATGATGGCTCTGATTACTGAAAAGATGTTCTCTTCCATTCAAGTTCAGGATCTATAAGTATTTAAAGTGAGGCTGCCCAATCCGTGATCAGAATCCTTTTTTTTTTTAGAAAACCTTAGATCACTATAAATGATCAATCTTCTCTATCTACAACACCATTATAAATATAATGGATTGCACAGCCCCAATTTAAATACTAGGGACATTCTTCACTTCCCGTCCACCTTGAAAATGAGTACATGCTAGTTAAAATGCGTAAGTGAGACAATGGGATGTGCAGAATCCTACAGGAATATATTGACATCTAACAGAAGATAAGCGATACTTTGCATCCTGGGAGCCTGTAGATTTATTTTTACGCAATCTGAATATGTTAACTCTGGTAAGAAGAACTAGATGTATGTTTTTGTGGGCTAATTCCTGCCCTTATATGCATGTTGCTTTTTTTTTTTTATACTGGTAGTGTATCCAAAATTAATATATCCATTCTATAGAAGGTATTATCCTAGATCTCTTCTTTTTTCGTTTTATACTTAGTTTCATCTGGTGATGATATGTCCCATATTGGAGAAAGGAGAAGCTAAAGCTGTGTATTCACCTAAAACTATGCATATTCAGAGCTGATCTACATGGGCCTGATCCGTCCAGGAAAGTAAAGCAAGAAAATTAGTAACTTTTAACCTTTAAAAAAACCATGTTGCAATGCAAGGGTGCAAATTAGTTTATTATTTTGCACATAAAGAAAATACTGGCTGTTTTTTTCATGTAGCACACAAATACTTGATAGCTTATTTGTACACTGACATTTGAAGTTGATCTAAGACGTGCTCTACTCCAATTATAAATCCGTCCTCACATTTTAAATTTACCTCCCTCTTCAATGCAACATGGTTTTGCCAAGATCCAAAGTTACTCAGTTTTTTTGCTTTACTTTCCTTAATGAATCAGGCCCCATAGGTGGAGAGTAAATGCATTGACATATGAGGCATCTTGGTGATTGAAGCCTACATCTGTCCTCAAATTTATATTCAAACTGCGTATAAGGAAGTAGAAAAAAACCCCCAATTTCTTCACGTTTATTTTATTACTCACGATTCATATTTTTTATTACATAAAAAGGTAATGTACTATATGATTTATTTGTTTTTTTAATCCATGTCTATTTGTATTCATCCAAAGGAGAGGAAGAACACTGAGGACTAGTTAACATATATTAAGATATTGGCACATGAAAAACATTGGTTGGACTATCATCATCATCATCATTTTATATAGCGCCACTGATTCCGCAGCGCTGTACAGAGAACTCACTCACCTCAGTACCTGCCCCATTGGAGCTTACAGTCTAAATTCCCTAACATACACACAGAAACACAGACTAGGGTCAATTTGATAGCAGCCAATTAACCTACCAGTATGTTTTTGAAGTGTGGGAGGAAACCAGAGCACCCGGAGGAAACCCACGCAACACGGGGAGAACATACAAACTCCACACAGATAAGGCCATGGTCGGGAATTGAACTCATGACCCCAGCGCTGTGAGGCAGAAGTGCTAACCACTGAGCCACCGTGCTGCCCATTGTACTATTTGTACTTTTGATTAACATATATTTTTATGGATCATCTCTTTGTATACAACCATCAGCTACTCTGTGTTTGCCATGTTGGAGAAGCATTTCCATATTAAAATTCAACCTGCAGCAAGGTAGTGACATAGGCCGTGTGGTAATTATTTAGTTAAGGGAAAACTCCAATTATTTCTTAAATAGTATTCAGCTAAGTATTACAAATGTTTAGACACATATTAATATCAATGAGTGCCTTAACTGGCTCTTTAAATTTTTAGTTTTGGGTGAGTTTACAGTTCTGATAAAATTCATAGTCTTCATACCTGGGGTGCAGTGCTCCTTTCATCTACTGGTTCGAACCAAAATTATATGTTCTTAAAGCCTCATACCACATGGCATCAAAATACATATATAAAACATTGGTAAAACATAAACAGGGATGATATTGGAATCCCTTGTTACCAATGCTATCATACCCCCTTACATTCAGGAGTGTTGCATTTGCATTGTGATGTAAAGTGAGTTATCCAATGCTGCCTGATCCATTTTTGATTCCAATGCAAGTTAAACACATTGAAGTCAATGGCATATCCTTCACCAACTGCCCCAAACACAAGTACAAGCACTCGTCAACCCCTGCATATCAAACACATTCACGTTTGACATCGGGTGTCGCTGGTATTTGAAATTGTGTTGTTCTAAAGCCAGCGGATACCAGGCCTATTAAATGTGATATGCTGATAAGTTTAAAAAAATAATGTATGTGAATAGACATGTCCACACACTTTCTGACAATCGTTCTTTCATTTGCGTTCATTTTGACATTGCTTGCTGTGTTCAGTAGTGTTAATACTTTGTAAAATACATTTTTTTCTAAGGGAACACATAGTAAACTATTTGGCAGAACTAGTGATGTCTTCCAACGCCGGTGTGCGTGAACGTGTGTGTACAGCTGCAGAGAAGCTGACAAATTTAATATAACCCTACATTTTGACTTGCGTGTAATTGTCTGAACGCTATTGTAAAGTAGTGTCAATGTTGATGTCCACACTGCTGTTGAATACCTACCCACTCTTCCCCTTTCCTGAAAAATACTCTTTAATTTCAAGACTGGCAAAGTCATGCAATTAGATGGGGAGGAGAAAAGTGATATTCAGCCTTTTGGATGCTGTCTCATCAGTTGTTAACAGCTACTGCATTGTTTAAGGACACGGGAGGAGGTAGATGGTTGATAGTATCTGTACAACACTTTATGCTGCAAGGAGGGGAGGAGGAGGGTCACCTGAAAATGTATTGTTCAAATATTATACAATGCATTCCTAATTAGTAAAGTAGTATCTATATAGCAGCATATTATTTTTAAATCTACAGATGATTACATTTACTTGTGACCTTTGTGTAGTTCATATAATCCCTATTACTAATTATTTATAGAAAAGGACAGCAAAGACCCAGGGCCGGTGCTAGGGTCCTTGGCGCCCTAGGCACACTTTCAAAATCCGGCCCCCCCAGACACACTTTCAAAATCCGCGCTCCCCCCCGTCTTTCCTCACCTTAACTTGCCTCCATAAAGCTGCTCCTCTCTGCTCCGTCTCCTCCCCTCCACTCACTGACACTGTCGGGCCTTGATGATGATGTGACGCCCGACAGTCAGTGAGTGGAGGGGAGGAGACGGAGCGCCCCATCAGCTGTTGGAGGGGAGGGCGGCGTTGGTGATCCTTAGCCCCTTCCCCCTCCCCGTGGATTTATCTGAAGCTGTGCGGTGGCCGTGGAAGGTATGGTCAGCGGTCGCCGCACAGTTTTAAAGTAATTTTAATTCTGTGGCGCCCTCCAGAGCCCGGCGCCCTAGGCAACTGCCTAACCTTACCTAATGGGAGCGCCGGGCCTGCAAAGACCTGATTTGCTTGTAAAAAGTGTATGTATTAACAGAATTGTATCTCCTTATTTCAGTAATGTATACTTATACACTATATAAAGCAGGATAAAATCTTTTCAAATACCACCTTGCGCTTGTTTTTAAGTCTTTGCAGAATTGTTATAAATTGTTAGTCCACTTCCCCATTACATTCTAAATTGTAGGCGAGATTAATTAAGTGACTCACCTGCCTCAGGAACTAGTTTAGTAATGGAAAGTAACTGTGAGTTTAGTGAAGCTGCACTAATTTTTACAGCCTTCAATCAGACCCCCTTCCTTAATCAGCTCATTCTCTCCCAGCAGGGCCAGTAGATCACCACAGGACACAAGTGCTTTGTTTGCAGTCACATTCATTTTGTTTTTTTGTTTGTCTTTAGCTGTTGGAGATTAATGAATAAAAGGAGTGTTAAAGTCGCCACCCATTCTCTTTTAATCACTATGCAGGGATATTCCTTCCAGTTTTCTTTTCTGATTACCAGATATGGATCGTTTAAGGTCCTCTACAGAGAGTGTGCTAGACAGAGTCATTTGTAAGTGCTTAGGCTATCTGCAGGCTTTTCAAACCCTAATACTTTTTATTTGGCCATAATGAAAACTGTCATTAGAAGAAATTATATTAGCATAATACAGTAGAATGTAAAACATTAACTTGAGACAGGAGGAAGGAAATGTCCAGTTGTGGCTCATTTATTCTCACTTACACTGCTTTTACTCCTATAATTGTACTACATTATCCTCCATTGTAGCAGAACAAAGTCTACAAGTATTATCATTATATTAAGGAAATGATCTCTCAGCCACAAAGAGTTATGAGTTCCTCTATGTTAATCGATTAGGCTAATAAAAAGGTAATTGAGAAACATAACTGCGGGGAGTTATGTACAACGTTACACACTCTTCTAAGAATTGTGTCTTGAATAAATGTAGAGTTGGACATGGGTCTGGTTTTTTTGCCATAAGTTGCGCATTTCTGTACTGCACATGTGTACCAAAAATTAGATGTGATACACCAGCGGTCAATGATGTCATTGACCACCGACGGTGCTCCAGAGCTAGCGTCCCGTTGCCTAGCCTAGGGACGTGCTATTATGCATGCTCCTGGGAGTGCTCAGATGACTGGGGAAAGCTGCGTCCTTGTTTCTTAGCAAAGCGGCTTCCCTGGCCGGACATGACAGGCAGCCGTCACCGCTCTATGGACGTGATGCGGGGAAGGTGCCTGAAAGTTCCATTTTTCCTTAAAATAAAAATTGTGTGCTACTAACATTTGCAGCACATGACAGAGACTGTTAAGTGTCAGAATTATGATGTAACCACATATTTGATCATTTGTTTAAAAATATATTTGGTCTTCTTAGAGATGACAGCTCTTACGCTCTGAGACTGCTGCTCCTCACTCCTCTCTTACTTCAAGCCACAGAGCAACAATAGACATACAATTTGACATATGCCTCCACCAGATTGTCCATACAACAAACATAAAGGTTCCTCAAAGCCTGTTTTTGGTGTCTGGAGCAGTCTGGGGAAGCCCTTGTGTTTGTGCTACAAATTGTGCACAACATAATTGCTCCATGTGCCTTTTTTTTATAACATCGCCATCTGAATGGGGTACTTATAAAGGAGGAGTTAGAGATTTTGTTAGAAGAACCGGAAGATCATGATTCTGAACACCCATGAATGAAGGCCAGAATATGGTCTCTCAAACAATACGTCAGTTCTATGTACAACATAAAATGCAAATACTATATAAGTATGACTACCAATTTAATTCACCCCTTGCATTACAACATTATTTGACATGGTATCAAACTACTGAAAGAAAATGCCTTATAAAGCTGAGTATCTAGGTTATAACCTGTTGATGTAATATTTAAAATTGAATTGGACTCGGAGTAGCGATTGGCGTTCGCTGTGTGTACCTCATCCACAAATTATTTATTCCTAAAAAGAGTGAATATGAAGAAGAATGCAATGATTCGATAAATAAGTTCCTATTAGCCCCCAGTATAAGTGGAACAATGACAGGCAGTAAGCAATCCACCTGATATATTATTATTTGTAAGAATAGTTATTATCAGTATATTAACACTGCTTTGATACTGAAGGCAAACACTGCTACTCCGAGTCCGATTTAATTTTAAATATTACATCAACAGGTTATAAACTAGATGCTCATCTATATAAGAAAGGAGTATGTGAATTGTGAGACAAAACTCAGTATTGGAATACGAGTGAGAGCTGTGGGCAAATCCCACATAGCAGCTAAGGAGGAATTTGGTGAAACTAATAACTAACTAAACAATTTGGTGGAACAAGCCTCAAAATTAAAATAAAAAATACTGATACCAATAGGGAGAAACCCTAATCTAATACTGGTGGAAAGATATATGACTCTAATTCAATATTGGATGAAAGATGTGTGATTACAATCATACCAACTTGAACTCTAACATTGTGGCAATTTGAGTACATAGACACAAAGGGGTAAATTTATCAAGCTGCGGGTTTGAAAAGTGGAGATGTTGCCTATAGCAACCAATCAGATTCTAGCTGTCATTATGTAGAATGTACTAAATAAATGATAACTAGCATCTGACTGGTTGCTATTGGCAACATCTCCAATTTTTCAAACCCACAGCTTGATAAGTACTAAGTACTCAAATAAAAACTGTATCAATTTTTGCAACAATATTTATCTCACACTGCTATAACAGTGAATTAAAACCACTATAACGTTGTTAGGTGTGGGTATTAAAATCCAGACAACAGTTGCAAATAACCAAATGAGACAATAGATAAGATATATTAAAAACAGTTTATTAGGAACAATACAAATAAAGGGATTATAAAGTACAAGCAGCAGATTTTAATATAACTTCAATTTGCAATAGTCACCTTGTTATTTCACTGTTTATTATTAAAACTTTCATTTCTGCCAGTCTACAATAATTGATTTATCTAAAAAAAATTAATTTAGAGTGAAATTGATCAAACTGATTTTTGAAAAATTTCATGTGGTTAAAAAAAAACTAACAACAACAACAACAGGCGATAATAGAATAACAGTGGAAAAAAGAAAACTACATTGGGTCTATTGGTTGGATTTATTATTATTATTAATATTAAAATTATTATTATTATTTAAATAATAATAATAATAATAATAATAATAATAATAATAATAATAATAATAATAATATTGTGGTTTACAGGATGTCAAAAAATTCCACATTTATATGAAAAGTTCATGGATTGTAGTGATTAAAGTGGGCCATGAACCTTTTCATTAGTAAAATATTTTCCATAGGTAGTAGTGGAGCTTTTAATTTCTGGTCAGTCAGAAAAAAACAATTTTTATAATGATCAGTAAAAATATGACATCCTTTGTCAATACTAAGTTACATGTATATCATGCATCACACCAGTGGTTTGAACCAGAGTACAGTTTCCAGATCTCTATTACCAGTTCCTGAGACTCTACTGACATCTAGTTGTCATCTTTATTTTTGTGCCAATTCACGCAGAGAAGCCTGAGTTGAGAGAGACTGAGCAAAAGCCAGAAGTATGCATCATAGAGGAACACATATTTGCCACCCAACAGGTAAACAGGGGGTTGCATGCTTATTAGAAAGAGGGCACCTAAAGGTGACAATCACAGTTTATATAAATATGATAAATTAGTGGGGAAAGGGGACACTAAAGCAATGAGCTGAGTTTGCCAGTTCTGGTCTGGCTCAGGGGAACAGACCTTTCCCATCACAGCTCCATAAGTGCTCATCACTCTGTTCCAAGAGAAAGGAGGGAGTTGCAATACAAATAAATAGATGAGTGTCCAAAAGTTTCCACTCAGAGCTAAGACAGCCAGAAAATGTAACTAAAGCTGGGTACACACTACAGAAATTTCGACCAACTTTTTATGCCGAGCGATTTTACATGCAATCGATGTTCCGATCGCTCGGTCCATGGACTGCATACACACTAGCCATGTTTAGGACGATAAACGGAAGAGCAGACGTCCCTTTAGCGACTTTTTACAGCCATGTTGTCGTGAGCAATGACTGTAATTTCGTACTCACTGTTGTGGATCGGTCGGAAGTTTATACACACTACACAGCGGAAACGAGATTGGAACGAATTAAACGGTACGACCAACCAAATGAGGCGATAATCGTCCATTTGGGCAGACTTTCGACCATCGTGTCACTGTCACTGACCCGACTTTTGAACGAGCGGTCGTATGTCAGCTGTTTGAGCCGATTATTGGACGAAAACCGTGTAGTGTGTACCCAGCTTTACTACACAAGTTTCTGAAAGCTAACAAGTAGTTCTAGTAGTGATTCAGAGGTAATTATTTCCTACTTTGAACTCAAGTTGTAAACTGACTCTAATGTTTTCAAAAAGCTGGTCAGTAAAGGACATTCTTTGTATAGGGATTGCTTTTAATGTGTCTTTTTATACTTTACCATAGAAGAAGGGGGGGGGGGGTGCCTACAATGATGCACCCTGAGACAGCTGCTTGAGGGGGGGGGGGGGGGGGTTCAGATTAGTTAAGTTAAAATAGTGGTAATTACCTTGCGGATAGGGCTAACAATGCTTAAAGACTTGCAATATGTGTCTCAAGTACAAATGCTTATGGTGGTTTGCTGCTTAAAGCAGAGGATGCCTAGGCTCAACCAATCACCAGTTAAATTTGCTATTCTTGTTGGAATACTTACGTTTGTACAAAGAGAAGAGAGCAGAAATTTAAAAGCAGTAGATTTATTAACATGTTTTAGAAATGTACAACTTTAGCACATTTGCTCAGCCTCATAGAACATTAACTTTACTACATTACCCATTACATCTGTAGATTCTAAAAATAATTTTAAAAAAATAGATACAATAAAGCACCACGTGGCACCAAAATTTAACTTCTACTTTTAAATATAAACTATATCTACATTTCAAAAACAGTGTAAAAAAGAAATTTTGTAATAAAATTAAAATACTTTAACTTAAAAACAATCTCCTATAGTGAATTTATGGAACACAAAAAATAACAGAACAGTCCATGAGAAGTGGATAAGAGAGGATCGACAGTAGATCTCAATTGGGGAGTCTGTACCAGTAAATGAATTAAACAAGTATCTAATGAAGAACTTTATGAGATGGTTTACTCCACCCTGTGTTTATCATTAAAAATAAACTTGGATAGATATCCATATTGTAAAACTAACACTCTCATTAGAATTTTGGAATTTTGTTTATATAACAACTATTCTTTTTACAGATAAAGACATTTTCACTGAATCTCCTATGGTAACCTCTGTAGTTGATTTAAATGGCTTGAATTGAGATTGTTTATGACAAACTTTTCACCAGTTATTTATATGCTTGGTTTGGAATTGAAGATGTGATTAGATGTAATAGATAGATGTAGATGTAATAATTTTAATAGCTATCTCAATAGAAATTTGGTTTTGACGTTTACGATAAAGGCTGATTCTAACCCTAATTTTTTAAATATCTAAATTATCAAGTCAGATAATTAATACGTACACTATGCCATAATGTCACCCTGGGTAAAGCTGGCCACACACTTGATATATATACACATTGCTACAATTTGAGTCCTATTACACCAGTCCAAACACATTAACAGAAATGTATACAGTTTCTACAGACATTGGGCCTGAGTCATTAAGGAGAGTAAAGCATAAAAAATGAGTAACTTTGCACCTGGGCAAAACCATACTGCATTGGAGGGGGGAGGTAAATTTCAAATGTGAGGACAGATTTATAGTTGGGGAAGGGCATGTCCTAGATAAACTTTAAATTTCAGTGTAAATTTCACTGTAAAAATAAAGCTATCAAGTATTTGTGTGCAACATGAAAAAACAGACAGTATTTAACTTATGTGCAAAATAATTAACTAATTTGCACCCCTTGCATTGTAACTTGGTTTGACCAAGAGCAAACTTACTCCTTTTTTTGCTTTGCTCTCCTTAATGACTCAAGCCCATTGATGCTAGAAATGATCCCAATCATCTCCTTCAAAAATGGAACAAATATAATCAATGACCTAGCCAGAGTTTAGGATTGAAAAACACAAAAGCCCAGGAGGTTAAATTATTTAATGATATACAGTACAGAATCACAGTATGGGGATGCTGGAGAACTGGCTGCAAATTGGGAGTAAATTACTCTGAAAAAAATAGCCTTCATCTGGGTCCTTCGCTCCTCTGTAAGTTTAAAGATTGTAGAACTTGCTTATAATGGCTGTTGACATATTATTGAAGATAGGTGTCTCTTTCATTAAATGTATTGTTTTAACTTATTATTATTATTATTATTATTATTAGATTAAGGGTGATATGAAAGCCTTTGGACGGTAAGTGGGCCGCACAATGTGGCCCCTGAAATGTTTCAGCTCTAACCAAAGAGATAAATTTGTTCATACAGATATTTTTAAGAAACCGGTATTAAAGTAATTCTATCGTTTTCAAATTAACATTGCCCAAGCGATTGTATTGTGTTTCTAATGCACAAAGTGATTTATTTTAGCAGATGTAAATAGTCAACAATTCAATACATTATTATATTATGATAGAGTACAGTACAGCCAATACCAAAAGTTACATATATACCGCGCTCTTATCGCATGCGCTCGCTGCGCTAACCACGGTAACCCCTGGACAGTGATTCACCTTTGAATACTGTGATCAGTGAAGTCTGAGGCTGGTGACGGTGCAGCTATGATTATATACAGTACAGTGTTACACAGTGAACAATAGAGATGACGTAGCTTGCTTCTATAGGTCCAGACAAGGGTGGTTCCAGGGTAAACAGGTCATAGGCTGATTCAATCTAAGGAATCAAAAGGTGGGGGTCGTCTCTCCAGGGGATGTGCTCCAGTTACAATGAATTCATTAGCATTTCACATTCTGATATCACTCTGGCTATTTATTCCCTAACATCAATAACTAGAGTATGCAATATGCGATCTCTTCGGCGATGGAACCAGACAGCTGCTGATGAATAGGGGATTGGTATGATATCAGACATGAAACATTTCCCATAACCTGAACCTTAGATAACACTAAAGTATACATATAATCATAATATATAAACTAATAATAAACCAAATACTGTCTGCTCATAAATTACTGTGTAATGGATCCAATATGAATATGAATTATATAAATAACTAAATGTTGTAATGCGAGTGTGTGCGTGCGTATTTTACCGTGCGATCGCACCATGCCACGTGTTAGGTGGCGTACGGATCTTTGTTACGTGGCGTACGGATCGCAATCGCACGGCAAAACAATATTAACCAATATACTTTCGTTCATCCAATTATACAACTTCGACACAGGATCTTTAAAATTTTTTTTATATTTTTTGTTTTCCATGTGAATTTATTTAATGTGTGTCTTATGTTATGTTATTCTGTCCCTGGGCAAAATATGAAAATGACACATTTTATTAATTGCAATACTATTCATGCTACATATGTACTGATATGTGCATGTTCTCACTACAATGTGGGGTTCATGTCATACCTTCTCAAAGTCAGAATTAGCATTATACAGATATAAAAATAAATAAGATACAGCAGATGCAGTTAATGTTACGCAGGCTCATGCATCACAAACTACAGGACTCAAGGTCATTGGAATTAATAGGGTGCTCAGTGATGTCAAAGGAGCGATCTACAAACTGCATTATTAAGGTGAGGGACAAAGACACACAACTCATTTCTAAAATTTTCAGGCACCCATGAATATGGAATATGGATTAAATAGGGAGATAGATTATAATGTCTTTTTGTAAATATTTGTATTCTTACTTATACTTTTCAGACTGTTTCATTGTAAATTTCAATTTGTTTTTATATATAATACTATATAATACTGTATAATTTTTTTAATGCTAGCTAATCAGCTGATTGTCTTTAAAATAATTGACACAATGGATATAAGTTTGAACTATGATTATGCCAAAACTGGTTGCTTTTGTGAAATAATTGTAAACTTGTTCCAATAAAACACTTATTTTATCTTAAACTGTGTAATTCAGCTGGGTTTACTGCTGTTACATATACCATAGAAAAATAACATGTAACTTGAATGCAGAAATTAACTACAGATGCATCTAGCCTATTTTATGGGATTTTTAAAAATAAATAAATATATTTTACATCTAAAAGAAAATACACTTGTACTTTTGATTGGAGTTGAACTTAAATCCCCACGTCATAAATAGAATACCTTTACCCCTAGCCTAACCGTAAACTCGTTAAATGTGGTCTGACCTCCTTATTTATTGATATAAATTATATAAAATTGTAAAATGACATGGCAAATTGCATAATGTTTCAATGATGATGTTACATAGAATATCCAAGCTTTAGTTATTTTACCGCTGGTGATCATTAATCGTGTCATTTGTCACATTAGGTTATTGATGATATCATCAGAAATATCAGAAAATCCTTTGGAATGGTATTAAGATTCTCTGCATGGATCCTTATTAGTAACATGTCCTGTTTTAGTATCGTAATGGTGTTTTAACAAAGTAGTTATATTTAATCAATATATAAGAAATCAGATTTGTTAGATAACAAAATATTGATACCGCCTTCATTCTAGCAATGAAGTAACTAGGGGCGGTGCTTCCTATGGTTAATTATTTACAGAAATGAAAAACAAAAATTACAAAATGAGCGAATAATAAAAATATATTCAAGGTTTGATTATATTACATTGTGCAGATCAACAAAAACAATGAAATGTATGGTATGCTGGAGGGCAAACGCAGGATTTGTAGAGGGGGTTTCCATACCATGCCGCCAATGGTCATGAGAAGCATGCATGGGGGCGTGGCTATAATTTTAGACAGTGCTTGGCTGCTCTCCAACTCTTCCTATCTGTCACGGTTGGCTTACAGGAAATTGATCCCTAGGCTCTGCTGAACATGGCTAGGCCCACCCACAGGCACGGAGTCTAACAGACAGGTGGTTTTCACCAGGAACCCCCGCAAGGAGGTATGGTCTTAGCTGCACCAAGTCTGCAGGTCGCGGTCCCGTGAGTGAGTGTACAGCAGAACGATGTGGAGGAGCCAGGTGAAGTGGATGGAGACGATGGAGTCCACTGATGAGTGGTATAAATACAGGCACAACAATAATATAGGCTGATGGTCAGCAGCCAATGAGTCACTAGGAGAATAGGTGCTCTGTGGTACACAACGAGAGGACAGAGGCTGCACTATGAAGTATTCTGGAGATGGTAATGGAAGTACTGGAGCAGCAATAGTTCAACACAGCCAGAGGCTGAAGACTGACTGGAGTGGTGAAGGTAACTCGTAGTAACAGCTGATGAGTCACAGGTGTAATAGTGGCTCTGAGTGGTAGCGATGAGAGAACCGGAGCTGTCACTATGAAGTACACTGGAGATGGTAAGTGAGGTACTGGAACAGCGATTGTTTAGCACAGACCACGAACTGAGAGCAGACTGGAACACAGGCAAACCACAAGGAGAACAGGAACCAGAACCACAGACTGCAGGAAGTGAGCTTGAAGAACAGGCATCAGACAGGTGAACCCAGGAGCTTTAAAGAGTGCTCCAGAAGTGCTTAGACAATGAAAAAGAGGGAGGAAGTCCTGAAGTGCAATAGGCTTGCACCTGCACAGATCTGAATATAGCTGAATGAATAACCTGGAGAATGTCTGATGTTGGGACATGGCAGTTTCCAGATAAATGGACTGAAGGTAACGAGACAGGTACTATCTGTGGGACCGGAGCGTTACACTATCCCCATAATATACATGGGCAATGCTGCGTGCACTACTGTTAGGTGCACGCAGCTCTCCCTTTTCAAGCAGAGCCGTGTGAATCGGGGGCAGGGTCCAGCCACCTCAATTATACAGTGGCCCAGGCTTGGAGGGGGTTTTCCAGGCACTAGGAAACCCCCCTCGGTTTGCCTATGTACTTATGATAATGAAATTTGGCAAACATCCTAAAAGATGTATCACACTATGAATTTTTCACTAATCGTTAAATTAACCATTATTTCTCAGATCTTAATTTTCCTGATTTATCACTTAACTCACAGACACTACATTTCCTGATAAGAGGTAAAGTGTTTCCATGTAATTATGTATGTAAATACTATATATCTAATAAAGAATATTACCAAATGTAATATAAAGGGTTAAGAACTGGAATGGGTATATCCCACTAATCAGATAAAATTACAGGTGCAAATTAGAAATAATTTAACCTTTCATTTTCACACAGGAAGCAGTGGCCAGTGCTATCTGATCTAACATCTGTAGATATAATTATTAGACAGCCCTGCAAAGTATTACAGTGGTAACCACGGTGCATTTCTGCATATGTACAAGTTTTAACATATATTCATCACACTATCTGTTCAATTTGAATGACAGACTAGAAAGAACTGTTTTCTCTGTAGACAGTGTAGATTGAATCACACATTGCTTTCCATCAGACAAAAGCAGAATCTGAATAACAATGGATCCAGCAAAGCATCAAGATTAAATATTAATATTCTGCATTATTCTTAACTCTGATGTAATTAGAGCTAGAAGATTTGACTATTTTTGGGACAATGTGCCCAAGCAAGTTGATACTTAACTTATCTGCACAAATAGAGCAATCTCTACATTACTTTGTATTGAGTTCCCTGTCCCATCAAACAGGGCTGAATGATTTGCAGCCATAAAGAGCTTTTGTGTGGATTTTTGTCCATATTTGTATAGCTACAATTATCTCTTTTTACGCATTCTCCGCTACTGGCTTATCTCTCATGGTCCAGACCTGTCTGGCTGCTATGCGGTTTATTTGTATATATTTGGTTTTATTCACAACTCTGAATTTCTAAGGCCAGGTTCATTTGAGTAGTATTTATATTTTTAATATAATTTAGTTTATGGTATCTAAATAAAGTGATGTCAGGGATAGACAGAAGAGATACAGATGTAGTGAATGCCATTGTCACATGTTAGTTAATGGAAGTTCGGTCTAGGCCTAATATCAGCAAACGTATTATTATGTTCTGATCTAAAATGGACTGTATTGGTAAGTGGTAACCTGAGTGGAACCATGTTTTTTTTTTTTATAAACAAAATAGAAATAAACAGAAGGTAAAAGAAATAGGAAATAGCTGGAATTATGTTCTTGTGATGAAAATGCACCACATACATTCAGAAGGCTCAGTAGAGAGGTGTGAAGGAATAACTAAATAGATGTGATTCATTGTCAGTAATATCTATATGTAGCAAAGCATCACACTGTTTTAAGAAGGTGATTAATAAATACCATCCAATATTACGACCAGATCCTTGTTTTGAAAAAGGAAAATAGTCTTTTTTGAGAAACCAAAGGTAAATTTTAATAAAGCAATTGCATTACTTGTAGTATATTAATAGCATGGATATGATTTTTTTGTCATTTATACTTCATATGCATGCTTAATTTGGTACGTGAAAAGGAAGCTTTCCAAGTAAGTGTTTCATTGTGGTTTGTTAACTACAAACCATTGTGTATTAAAATAGTTTGGATGTTAGGAACACTATCAAACTCATCTCTGATGAAACTGCAGACAGCAGAGAAACACGTCAGCTGTTTTGTACAGACATTGGGAGATCGGCATGTAAAGCTTGGTACACACTACAGAATTTTCCACCAACTTTTTAGGCCGATCGATTTTACACCTGATCGATGGTCCGATCGCTCGGTCCATGGACTGCAAACACACTAGCTTTGTTTAGGAAGATAAAGGGAAGAACGGCCGTCCCATTAGCGACTTTTTACAGCCATGTTGTCGTGAGCAATGATTGTAATTTCGCACTCACTGTCATGGATCGGTCGGAAACTTATACACACTACACAACAGAAACGAGATTGGAACAAAAATATGTAACAGTACGACCAACCAAATGAGGCGACAATCGTCCATTTGGGCAGACTTTCGACCATCGTGTCACTACACACACTGACCCGACTTTTGAACGAGCAGTCGTAGGTCGGCTGGTTGAGCCGATTATTGTACGAAAACCCTGTAGTGTGTACCCAGCTTTAACCGTTGTTCCATATGGCCAGTAAATTACTTCAGGTTTATTAGTGGGAGCATATACAGTATATGATTTACCAGTGGACAGTAACACTTTCATGATATATGGTGGGATGGACTTGTTCCTAATTGTGGAAATCAAAGCAAATTCGGGTATGTCCCCTAATTTCTTTTTTTAATTTTCCCCCTTGTTAACACTAGTTCAATAAAAACTGAAAAATAAAAAAAAGAATAAAGGCACAAATATACAACTAAAAATGCATTACTTTTATTTTTTTATCAACTTATTTATTTAGATTTATGTGAATATAATTTAAGATATGTTTTTATATTAATATTAGAGACAGGAATTCTCTCACTTGTTCTGAATAGCAGCTTTTGATAGCTGACTGGTTCAATTAACTAAGGACAACTTATGGATTCCTCAATATACACAAAAATAAGGATCATTAAGTGGTCTTTCTGAATCACATATATGAATATTGAAGTGTTATAGTCTCACCTTATAAGTTAAATGTTACATAATCTCACAATTAAATAAATACATCACGTTACAAAATCAAAAATACTTAAGGGCAGATTCAATAAGGTGTTTCTGCGCACAATACCGGCAATTACTCTATGGGGCATATTCAATTGTCCTGTTTCCGTAGCGCGTTAAAACTATTTCTGTTATTACGGTAATAGCTGAATCCAGTGAGAAAACTACAGTAATAACGTTTTTTCCGCGCACTATTACCGTAATAATGTGCGGACCGCGAGGTTTTCGGCGTTTCCGCCGACAATTGAAGATGCCCCTATGAACTGTGAGCAGAAAAGAATGAAGATTTTAACCATAAACATCCCATGGAGACACCTGACGCGAGGCTCCTACAGAACCTTGTGGCTAATTAAATTGGCTTGATATAAAGAAAGCAATATAGAATTTCAATATATTGTAGTGGTATAGGCAAGCACAGCTGCTGTATAATGATATTGATTGAAGGCAAATTTTCTAAGCTAACTCAGCGGCACGAAATCTGGGTACACATACAGGTTTTCCACCTGAGTATCGTGCCAATCACATGATAAACGACGTTAGGTCCAATTTTGCACTAGTGTGTTGGCTCCCACAATCATGTTGTATTGTACCTAAGCACAAGGTATTGTTTCATATGATTAAATATCCGGACTAAAAAACTCTATAAACGATCAAACTCTGAACTTTGTACGCTCGCACGACCACCAGTATAGGTAGATCTCCATAGAGTTTACAATATTTGCAGTGTTTTTGATTACATAAGAGAATAACAGTTAAATCTACTCTAGTTACTGAAATTTGGTTGTGTGTGTAAATGATAGGGTGTTTAGACTGTAAGCTCCAATTGGACAGGGGCTGATGTGAGTGATTAGATATTCTCTGTACAGTGCTGCATAATGTGACAGGCGCTATGTAAGTAAATAATAATAACTATGCCCTAATGAATTAGTGTTTTGTGCAGCTGCTTAAGATGTGTCATTGTTAGTGTACAACAGTCTCTGATCTCTTTATCTTGTCTTTCCCCGGGCTGACCTTCATCTAATGTAAACCGTCCTGTATATTTTGGTACACTAACAACACCTCTGTATATGTTTCTTGAATACTTGGCATGTGTTGTCTCAAAAACTATGTATCAGGCACACCTTTCCCCAACCAAACATCGCCCATCTGCCTCAAGCTGTCTCTTTCTTGCAGAAATAATTCCTATTATAACTATTAACCATTCCCACATATGAAAGTGAATTTGCTGACATAATCAGGATGTAGGGAATTTTGGAATGACTTATCTTAGGGACATTTGGTGTAAAACCAGTGGTTATGGAGGAGAGAATTGAAGTCTTGAAGAACGCAGTCATCAGGGACCATTTAAAGATTTTGAAAGTTGATGAGAGATCTTTGTTAGTACCTATCTCCTCTAACTTGCAGATATAATGGATTATGTTTGATTAAGGAGGGATATTATTTGGAAGTAATAGAGGCAATAGTACAGTAAATAGCTTTAAAAAGTATTATAGAATAACCTCTACCCTTACATTTCTTATCAGGTCAACTGATCAACTGAAGGACCTCAGCGACTGCACCTTAGAGTTGATTTGTACTGAAAGTTCTGACAGAAACAAAAAGCATACACATAGAAAATAAGCTGCCTATGAACTTCGTTTTAGATGCAGTCTATCTCTATTGGTCAGCAAAATTTTATGTGGCAGAAAGCCTAGATAGGATTGTGTCGCCAGCCACAATCCGTATGTAAAGCTGGGTACACACTACAGAATTTTCCACCAACTTTTTATGCCAATCGATTTTACATGCGATCGATGTTCCGATCGCTTGGTCCATGAACTGCATACACACTAGCCTTGTTTAGGACGATAAAGGGAAGAGCGGTAGCCCCTATAGCGACTTTTTACAGCCATGTTGTCGTGAGTAATGACTGTAATTTCTTACTCACTGTTGTGGATCGGTCGGCAGTTTATACACACTACACAGTGGAAACGAGATTGGAACGAAAATATTAAACGGTACAACCAACCAAATGAGGCGACAATCGTCCATTTGGGCAGACTTTCGACCATCGTGTCACTACACACACTGACCCGACTTTTAAACGATCTGTCGTATTTCGGCTGATTTAGCCGATTATTGGACGAAAACCGTGTAGTGTGTATCTAGCTTTACATTGATAATCCTCTGTGAAAGTCTATCTATCTCCTTGCACATTAGGTATATTAATGTAGCTCACTTATGCCCTCTAGTGATGCTGCCTTAGTGTGCTCCTTTGTTTGACATACATTTATGAAATGCTTTGTCTTTTCAAATGAGTGTTTGACAGTAAAAGATCTTATTTAAAAAAACTTTTTTGTTGCCTTTTGGAATCAGAACTAACATATAGGATAAACATTTGTAAACAAGGTTTACATTACATGTTACATGTAATGTACAATTTAGCCTCACAAAGGAAAAATACTCCTTCCTGATCAGAAAAATTACCTGGATCTATCCCCTTCATACTGTGCTCTACTAATTCTATTTCTTGGAAGAAAAGCGGCTAATTTAAATGTAAATTTAGTTTGTGAATTTGCTATGACCACCTCATGAAGTAAAGCATTGCACAGCTTAACCACTTTTACAGTAAATAACCTCTTGCTATTCTCATGATGAAGACGTCGTCAATGCTTGTCTGAGCTAGTTAAATGTTGTCCATTTAAAATTGATGGCTTCTGTAACTCTCTTACAAAACATTTTATTTTATTGCACATCTTTCCTGTACATTAGACATTATGCCAAACTTCTTTGTTGCCTTTTCAATTTGCAATAATAATTGAATTTCAGTACAAATGTATCTGCTAGGTGTCTCCTAGAAAAAGTCAATACTTTACTCAAGTCTTTCTCTACCCATAAGGGCTGTACAGGCCATATCCTCCCCCTTTCCTGACTTTCCTATCCAATACATGCTATATGCAAAGGGTAAGGCCACCTTGAGTGCCCTTTCACCAGTGGGAACGCCAGGGAATTAAATGTTGCCATGTGGCATAACTTTATGTAGTGAACAAGAAGTGCCGGGTGACTTTACTTTTTAAATTTGCCAAAAGTACAAAGGATAAATTGAGAGGTGGACTCTGGCCTTACCATTATCAGAGTGATTCACTTTGTATACAATATTTGTGCCTATTCTCCCTGATTTTTTAGGAGCAAAGCCCTGTGTCCTGCATAAAATATAGCGCACCCTGCTTCTATATTTACCCCCACCCTCCAAAGTTCCTAGTTTATAATTTGTTACAGCTGTCTAACCATCTACTCACAGAACACAACTGCACCGCTAAAATGAAAACATTCTACACCAAATTCTCAGACACTTATTAACATCCCTAATCTCCCCCTGTCTGTCAGTTGTATCATGTGGCACAGTTAGTATATCCCAAAATAATACCTCAGAGGTCCTGAGTTTAAATTTATAGCCTAGTTCCATGAAATACCTTCTGAGTGTAACAGATTACTGGATCACTACTACTAATCTTGATTAGCGCTGGCTTACTTGAGGTGCGGAATCTAACGATCTCCCCGGTGTTCACCAAGAACCGCCGCAAGGCGGGATGGGCTTCGCTGCCAGGAGTCGCAGGTCGCGGTCCTCAGGTTCACCCCAAGATGTAGTGCAGTGGAGTGGAGCGGAAGATGCAGAGTCAATCAAGCCGGTTCGGTACACAGGAATGGAGGCAGGCAGAATCAGGAGGCAAACTCGGAGTCAATCAGGCCGGGTCGGTACACGGGTCACAAGAATAGAGGGATAGTCAGCAAGCTGGGTAGGTACACAGGGGTTGGAGAGCCAGAATAGTCAAACAGACAGAGGTTAGAACACAGGCAGACACAGGAGACTGGAAGGCACAGCAATCCACGAAGCACAGGAGCCAGGAACAGGTAAGTGTTGCTCTGACACTCAGCAAGTGTCAGAGTGATCTTTAAATACTGACGGGGATTCAAAATCCCTGCCTCTAGGTTGCTGTCACGTGACCGCCTCCGGGTTGCGGTCACGTGATTGCTGGATGTGGAAGTGCGGCTTCCGGACGGCGGGGACAGGTAAGTCCGTTACACTGAGGCCCATCCATTTACCTCTAACTTTGTCATCGGTACTGACCTGAATCATTGTCAATGAATTCTCCACAGTTCTTCTTAAACCGTAACCCAGGTGTCCAGGCTTGTGCATTTCCAGCAGTATAAGGTGGACAGGAAGATGTAATATAATATATATATATATATATATATATATATATATATATATATATATGTATATATATATATATATTCAATTATGATTGGATAGGAACGTTCTTATACAGTCTCATCTATTTACACAATATATTGACAATATAATAAAATTAAGAAAATGAAAACAGGGCAGAGAGGGTAGTTCGTAACAAGCGGCCTCACTTTTTAAGAGATCTCTGTTCTCCCCTTCAAACCCTCACAATTGGGGTTTGAGGACTGGCAGACAATCCCCCTACTTACACCCAAGGGGACCTGGAGATAGTGGCAGTCAGGAGAACCTTCTTTGGCCTGGCTCCCTGCCATACATATCAACCGAAGTCCAGCCCCGCGTTGCTGGCCAAGCCTTCCACCGCCCATCTTGGAGGCGACCTTGGCTCCTTGGGACAGCTGTGGCCACCTAATGATGAGGGCTTAACCCCTTTCAGACCAAATTCAGACAAAAATACAAAGTCCTAACATATAGCAGATGCTGGATAATCCACAGGAGACTCTACAGAAGGAGTACACAGGCAGATGGTCAGCAAGCCAGGGTCAGAAACTGGAAAATCCAGAATGGTACTGTGATAGTGTGATAGCCGAGCAGCCCATGAAGAGGGCGAAGACAGAAGAGAGAAGAAAAAGCTAGGAGAAGAACAGAAAAAAAGACCAGAGAAATGGAAGTTGAGATCTTACCTGTCCGTAGATCCGGTACATGTAGGTCCCACGTCTTCATTGCAAGTACAAGCGTGCTGGCGCCTGCGAATCAGCAATGATTCACCGCCAGTCATTGCGTCCGGAAAGGTGAGGCGCTTGAATTTTTGTCGCCACGGTGAGCCAATCACCACAAAGCATTGCATCATTGTCGCGTGACGTCAGTGCGTCGGAAGCTATTTAAGCTGCTGCACATGGCGCCATGTGAAAACTTTGGTGGCGGTGAGAGGAAACGGACATCATGGTATGTCCGGGACCTGGCGAGAGGCAGGCTGAGTATCTTCCTGGAGAAGTACCGCCAAGAGCAGAAGAACACAGTAGTGAGGAGCCCTTGACAGGGCTAGGAGCTACCCAGCCAGGAAGAGCTGGAGAGCCTGGAAGTGGCAGCGGAAGAAGGCTGGTATCCTGTTTGGAGCCGGTAAGTGTAATTCCTACTATTAGGTCTGTGGTCAAATAGTGGGTACAAGGTCTGGTGCAATTAGGGTTTGACTTTAGGGAATTAAAGCCTTTGGGTGCAGCCTTTGTTTAGCAGGGCAGTAGACCCCCTAGTTTAGTAGGGCACTAGGCCCTTTGTGAAGCAGGACACAAGGCCCTCGAGTGTATTAGGGCACAAGGCCCCTGAGTGTATTTGAGCACCATGCAAGTGAGTAGCAGACAAGTAGGTCTGAGCATCAGGCAATTAGGCCAGAGCCCTAATGTACCAGGCATCAGAAGCCTGAGGCACCAGACAGGCACTAGGCACAGCTAGGATAATTCTGTGGAGTCAAACAACCACCAGGATTAGCCGGTGGGGCAAAAGTAAGGCTTATAGGCCTGTGAGTAGAGTACCAGTGGAAGGCCTGTGGACAGAGCTTAGGCATGAGGACACTTCGGTGGAAGTGGCATTGGGCCAGTAACTGTGTGTTCATTTAAGTATTATCCCCAGTAGGATCCCAAAGTCAGGCCTCCATTAAAGGTAGGCTTTTGCTATCCGATACATTTGCATTCTGTGATTTGTGTGCCTTGGAACTGTGGGGTAAGTCAGAGTAGTACATTACACCCAGTAGAGATTTAGCGTTAGAGTTGCGCAGTAGCCGATTAGTGTTGATAGGATCAGGTGCTGCTTGTTTGCTGTTATTGTTAGGTTGTAGAATAACGCTGGTGTGGGAGGCACATAGCTTGGGAGCTAGCTCTATGGGGTTGGGTGTTGTCATGTCACCCCTGTGTCAAGGTTCCAGTACCACGGTGAGTAGGATATTCAGGATGGATTCTTCCCTGTCCCGAATATCCAGAGCCCCGTGCCCAGGCTTAGAGCAAGTCGAGATGTTGGTGTTACACTCAGGGTACACTCAGTCTAGATTTGTGCAGGCCAAGCAAGGCTCCCAGGTTTTCACCAAGAACCACCGCAAGGTGGGATGGACTTGGCTACAAGGAAACTGCAGGTCGCGGCTCTTGGTTTGGCCCCTAGACATGAGCGGAATAGGTGAAACTGACAATACAATAGGAGTAGTAATGGGTTACCTTGAGGGTGCTGCGGTATTCACTGGAAGATAATTGTCGACAATCTGGGCTGAGCAGGCAAGAGTCTGGATACAAGC
Organism: Mixophyes fleayi; assembly: GCF_038048845.1. Classification (NCBI taxonomy): domain Eukaryota; kingdom Metazoa; phylum Chordata; class Amphibia; order Anura; family Limnodynastidae; genus Mixophyes; species Mixophyes fleayi. The sequence goes on along the minus strand of NC_134404.1, from coordinate 299,143,358 downwards.
AGGTTTGGTACACAGATCAGATGGCAGCGTTACTCAGGATTAGACAGGAGAGTGGTCTGGTCACAAGCCGGTTCGGTACACAGGTCAGATGGCAGTGGTACTCAGGATTAGACAGGAGAGTGGTCTGGTCACAAGCCGGTTTGGTACACAGGTCAGATGGCAGCGGTACTCAGGATTAGATAGGAGAGTGGTCTGGTCACAAGCCGTTTCCATACACAGGTCAGATGGCAGCGGTACTCAGGATTGGACAGGAGAGTGGTCTGGTATTCAAGCCGATTTGGTATACAGGAATAGTACACAGGAGAATCCACAGATGCAGCTAACTAGGGAGCCAAGACAGGAACACCAGAAATCAGCCAAACAGAGCTCTGGAAACACAAGGGTAGAGTCAGGAGGACTAACCTGTTGATATGACACAGGTATGATGCCACGAGTTCACATGATGTGTTCCAACGGGGAGTCACGTGACCTCTTTGCCACAAACCCGGAAGTGTGGCTGACAGCGCTGGAAGGAGGACAGGTAAGCGCACTTACAGTTGGCAAGTAGAGTGAAGAGTCTCTACTCCTGGCCTGCACCTTGTACACCTCCACTCCTTCCAACTGTATCCCTGCCTCCCAGTAATTTGTCTGCTTTCCTCCCTTGGCTCATGTGGTAGGGGGATTGAATGTGAGGTGGGATAGGTGGTGAGAAGGGTATGGTGTGACTCATAGCTGTCCCTCAGGATAGGGTAATTACTTGGGGGTGCTGGGTAGGAGTTTACGTTGCATGTTGCCCTTGTCCCCTAAGCAACTTCATAGTACCAAGAAGCAAGCAGAAGTGAAGTCACTGAAATCAAGGTCACAGGAAAAGGTACAAAATGGTAAGCCAAGCAGGAGTCAGATATGAAGAGATCAATCAGTTACAGATCACAGGAGAACAAAGAGTGAGACCAAGAACAGCAAACAATTGATGAACTAGTTTGCTGGAGAAAGAGCATTTTAAAGGACAGACACAGGTGTTCAATGTCCAAGACAAATGATGAGGGTTTAATCACTTGCAAGCAGGATCTAATATGGTCAAAGCAGCTGTAAAAGGGGTGGATTGTGGGTGAAGAATTACAAAAAGTGAGGATACTAATTAATCACTTACTTGCTTGACACACCACGAGTGTCACACACACGTGGTACACAGCACATGGTATTTGGTTGTCCTTGCGAGCGTCTCCACAAACTGTGACAGCGTTCTTGCCGAGACAGGGTAGGGGTGAGTGTCTGAGTGGCCAAATGCAACAGGAGAGGTATCCTGCCCACTCATGTTGCTGTTGGAGGGGAATCAGTTCCACATGGTGACAGCACCACCGTGAACGGTCCTCACAGGACTATACTTACAAAATGCTGGTCCACTGTGGTGAATCTTATGGTCCCGGATAACTCCAAGAGAGTTGTCATGCTCGCTGGGGTCTTCCAATGCCCGCACCTGCCAATCTCTGCTTTCAAACAGAGTGCTGCCTCCCTACCCAATCTGTCCCTACCCTAACTGCAACAACACTCCTATAATCGCTTGTACACTGACCAAGATGGCTATCCAATGTGCACAACTGCCTAATAAAAGGCACATCACATAACAGTAATGGGACAATCCTAGACAGGGGCGTGCAGCAGTAATACAATAACGGAACATTCATAGACAAAAGAGATACTGTACACAATCACGATACAGCGTGCAAACACTACCCAATACAACACAACACAATATTGCTAAGGGCGTTAAACTAGGGGTGGCCTACTCAGGTGCTTATGTGGTATGGGTGCAGGCTGGGGTCCTAGTGATGCTGGGATCTAGAGACCTGGGGCTGGCCAGGGCCTGGAGGCCTTGCTGGGGCTGGCTGGGGCCTAGTGGTATGGGCAAACAAAGCTTAATGGCTAGGAGGCTAAGGATAGCAGACCCATGGCTAATAGGGGCTAGGTGTGGAGGTCTGGGGCTATTGGGGACCGGGGACTGACTAGGCCTGGAGCTATTGGAGCCTGGGGGCTGACTATGCCTGGAGCTATTGGAACCTGGGAGCTGAGTAGGCCTGGGAATATTGGTGGCCTGGGATCTGATTATGCTTGGGGCTATTGGGGCCTAGGGGCTGACAAGGCCTGGGGCTAATGGGGCCAGGAGAATGAATAAGCCTGGGACTATGGGCCTGAGGGCTGACTAGGCCTGGGGCCAGGCGCGGGCTGGCAGGTATCAGCCCTGAATGTTTGGAAAATAGCCTTCAGCACCTATGAGAAAGCAACTTATAATTGGATTCCTGTGTCTTGCTACTGATATAACATGTATGCATGCAAAGATCGTTTCCTATTGTTTAAAGGATATGCATATTCACAGTTGCTGTTCTCACCTCATGGTAAACACAGGAATTGGATGATTGAACAGTGATTGGACAAGCAAGTTTTCTCATTGTATGAAAATGTTTATTTGCATTTTAAATGACAAAAGATAAAAAGTAAATTGTTTTATTCATGTTTTTTTTACAATCAGTTTGAAAAATGTATGTGTTGTCTCTATTAGTGGTAGGTAATTCAGGTTATTGTCCTGGTCAGTGGCGCACGCAGGGGGGTTTCTGAGTCTCTAGAAACCCCCCCCTGCGCTAACTAAGTGGCCATTGTCCTATACAGCAGCCGCGGCACTGTCAAAGAAGCGTCCGCGGCGGTGCTGTTTTGTATACAGCACCGCTGCAGATGCTTCTTAGACAGCGCCGCGGCTGCTGTATAGGACAGCGCTGGCGAAACGGAGCTGCTGCTCTCTCGGGTTTTTTTTTTCGTTTTTTTTTGGGTCGGCGGGGAGAAACCCCCCCCCCAACAATCCTCCGTGCGCCCCTGCTGGTATGTTGAAGAAGATGTTTTATTACAGAGCAAATCTTACAAACTGCTTCTTATACTGCATCAACATCACATCCACTTATTAACAACTTAACAAAACGCATACAGTACAGTAGTTATTGTAGCAATATGCAGTGTAATAAACATTATTCTAACATTATCTTCACACTTTGTGCTGTACTTGTTTACTTTGCTAATAGTGGTACAACTAACCAATATACATATGATCTTTGAATGAGTAAGTATTAGTGTGTACTAGGAGATTATTCATCACGTAACACACATGGGGGCCAAATTGGACTAGATACAGTCATTTGGTGCTCAGTCCTATTAGTATGGTCTGACTGCACACATAGGCCTACTGGACTTACCACTAAGCCCAACATTCCTTAATATGTATTAGTCTAATTTCAGAAATCATGAGCATTTTGGGACTACATACATACAAATAAAGGACTTAAAGTATTTGTGTCTTGAAGTAGTTATGGAAAAGTGAGATACTGTACCAGTGAAATAGGAATGAATTTTCTATATAAAATAAAGAAAACTCTTATCGTGTCTACTTGATTCTGCTTTGCTATGTAGCATTGGAATAATGATACAACCTGCAAGTCCTTAGTTGTATAAATAACGAGTGTTGATTAACTTTGTACAGGTCTATCTGTAAACTCCCATATCAGATCAGGGCCCGTGAAAAGTCCACTAGACTCCCCTCACACTTTGGACGCTGCTACCCCTCTGCTTCTTACTTTAGCCGGAGGGAGAGAAGAAGGGGATGGCATCCTCAGCTCCTGTCAGACAGAGAGTGTGGCACTGGTCTATGACATCTTAGCTCAGCCCCACACTCCCAGCCCATCAATGACATGGAGGAGCAGCAGCCGTCAGCTTCACAAGTAAGAAGCTGTAAGCTGCTGCTGCTCCTCCATGTCAGCAGTCACATGGAGGACACCATGGGTATGTTAAGAAAATTGGGCACGCTGGGCAACTGCCCATGGACCCCTTGGGCAAGGGGGCCCCATAAGCAGGGCTCTGAACTAATAAAAGAAAAAAGAAAAAAGAAAAAGTACCTTTTTGCGGTCACGCGGTGGCAAGCTGGCTCCCTCCCTGTTTCCCTCCTCCGTGCCGCGCTCGCACATTTTCAGTGAGGAGCACAGCATGGAGGAGCCACGACGTAACGGACAAGCAAGCGAGGAAGAAAGAAAGCAAGAAAGAAACAAAAAGTGAGAAATGGGTGATATAAAGGTAAGTGAAGGGGGACAAATTGAAGAATAATGGAGGGCACAGTCACAGTATCAGATACAGGGGTGGGGGGGCAGAAGACGCATGTTGAAGGGGGCAAATAGAAGAATAATGGAGGGCACAGTGTGTAAAATAGGGGCATACCAGAAGTATGATGAAGGGGGACAAACAGGAGCATAATGGAGGGCACAGTGTGTTTAACACTTTGATAATAAATTATTCATAGTTTATTTTTTTTTTATTTATTTTTTTAAAATTTTTATTTTTGAATGGTCAAGTAACAAACAAAACCGAAATGCAATGTCAAGCAACAGAAGCACATCATATAAAACATGATATAAGATCAAAAGAAAGTCAAAAAGAATCGGTGCAACAGAATGCATGTATAATAATTGACCAGGGATTTTTTTAAGATATGAGGGAGGGAGCGAGATGCCTCGACAGAGAATGGCATGACGCATGAAGAGAAAAAGAAAGGAAACTAGTACAGTACAGAACAGAAAAGGAGAAGAAAGAGAGAGGAAAACAGAAGAAGAGGAGTTTGCGAGAAGAGGACGGACATATGTAGGTGTAGAGTCAAATGAAAGGGGAATAAGCCTGAAAAAATGAGAGCCATGGGCTCCATACCTTAGTGAACGATCTTGACGTCCTATTGATGATGCTGGTCATGTATTCCAGGCGCTGAACCTGCCAAACTCTATTAATAACGGCCTGAAGCGAAGGTGGAGCTTGCTGCCTCCAGTCTGCTGCGATTTGGCAGGTAGCTGCCGACAGAATATGCCTAGCCAGCTTGTTCTGATGTCGAGTCGCCGCTGGCGCTCCCAAGGGCAAAATAAAAAATTTAGGTTCTAAGGGTATCGCTACCTGGAGAATCGATTGGATCAGGTGATTAATTTTGGCCCAGAAGTTTGATAATTTGGGACAAGTCCACCATATATGGATAAAGTTACCCTCATGGGAGCACCCACGCCAACAGCGGTCAGAAGAGTCTGGGAGGATTTTATGTATCCGGGAGGGAACGTAGTACCCACGGTACAATACCTTATAGACATTCTCTTTTATTTTAACGCAGATTGAGCTGGAGGCAGCATTCTCATAAATCTCCAACCATTCCTCGCCCAAAAGAGTCTCACCCAGGTCACGTTCCCAGGCCAGTTCATGCGGAACTCTAATGTCTGAGGAAGGTGGGGCGAGTTCATAATATAATGTTGAGATAAGGCCTTTCGTGGAGGAGTGACGGAGACATAGATGTTTCCAAATGGTTAATTGGCTGCTATCAAAATTGACCCTGCTCTCTCACCCTCTGTTTGTCTGTCTGTCTGTCTGTGTGTGAGTGTGTGTCTATATTAGGGAATTTAGACTGTAAGCTCCAATGTGGCAGGGACTCATGTGAGTGAGTTCTCTGTACTGCGCTGCGGAATTAGTGGCGCTATATAAATAAATGATGATGATGATGATGATGATGAAATGTGGTAAGGGGACGGGAGGAGAGGCGAGTTTTGGCAGTATGGTGAAAATGGCGGAGCTGGAGGAATTGGTAAAATAATTTAGTGGGAATTTTTATTTGCGATTGGATGTCGGAAAATGAGGGGAACATAGCCGTAGAGGTAAGATCGTTTAAAAATCGGACCCTTTGTGAGGTCCACGAGGAGAATGCTTTAGGAGTAAGGCTGGAGCGAAGTCTGAGGAGTTAAACAAAGGAATTAGGGGAGAGGGATGGGGGGAGAGGCCAAATTTCTGGGAGCATGAGTCCCAGACCGCCAGGGAATGTGTAATGACTTGATAAAGTGAGACACGTTTTGGACGACGAGCCTGTGGGAGCCATAGGAGAGTAGATAGGGAAAGCATACCCAGATTCTCAGCCTCAATCTCAACCCAGACCCTGGAGGGAGTTAAACTACACCACAGAACGCATTGAGCAAGCTGAGCGGAGAGGTAATAGCGTCGAAAATCAGGGATTCCCAATCCTCCTCCCCGCGGGGCTCTCTGTAAAAGCTTGAAATGGACTCGGGGGCGCTTACCCGCCCAAATGAATTTAGAAACATGGAAATGGAGAAATTTGAAAACGTAGGGGGGGACCCGAATGGGGAGGGTTTGAAAAAGGTAGAGGAGTCTAGGGAGTATGTTCATCTTGACCGCATTAATACGGCCTATCCAGGAGATGTATAGTTGCGACCACGAAACAAGATCTGACTTAACTTGAGCAAGAATGTGAGTAAAGTTGGCCTGGAAAAGCTGGTGAAGTTGCTTAGTTAAGTATACCCCAAGGTACTTGAGTTTTTGAAGGCGCCAGTTGAATGGGAAGGAACTTTCTAAAGACACCTTGTCTGCTGGGGAAATATAAAAGTCAAAGACTTCTGTCTTGTCAGTGTTAACTTTATCTCCCGAGAAGTGGCCGTAAAGCTTTAATTCGTCTACAAGAGGAGGAACGGAGAGAATTGGGTTAGCAATTGTTAACAGGACGTCATCCGCATATAATGCTATCTTATGGGAAGAAGTAACCACCGGGATGCCTAGTATCTGCTGGTTAGCCCGGATTCTAGCTGCTAAAGGTTCTATGATAAGGGCAAATATGAGCGGAGAAAGGGGACAGCCCTGCCGTGTGCCATTAGAAATAGTGAAGGGGACCGAGGTCAGCCCATTCGTAGAGACTGTGGCCGACGGCGAGCGGCACAAGGCTGAGATGGCCGTCATAAATTTGCCAGAGAAACCCATCGTTCCCAGTACCCCATCCATAAACGAGACCAGGAGATGCAGTCGAACGCCTTCTCAGCGTCTAATGACATAAGGAGGGAGGGGAGCTTACCCCTGTGAATTGTGTGTATCAGGTCAATTGTTCTCCTAGTGTTGTCCGGGGCTTGACATCCCGGGATAAATCCCACTTGGTTGGGATGGATGAGGGAAGGGAGGAGGGGGTTCAATCTAGAGGCCAAAATTTTTGCATAAATTTTAAGGTCCACATTGAGGAGGGATATTGGTATATAGCTAGAGCAGAGAGTTGGGTTCTTCCCTGCTTTGGGATGACAATAATGTTAGCTCTGGTTGTGGCTGCATCAAACGTGGCACCATCCAAGATCTTGTTAAAAAAAGATGTCAGGTGGGGGCCTAGTACTGCAGCAAAGTTTTTATAGTATTGCGGGGTAAAACCGTCAGTGCCTGGAGCTGAAGAGGGTTTCAAGGATTTAATAGTGACCAAAACCTCGGTCAGGGTGATATCTTCATTCAAGGACTCTATGTGAGGTGGAGTGAGCCTGGGGAGGGGGGTGGTGGCTAGGTATTCGTCTAGAGATAGCACCGTATGAGCTCTTTGAAGGGGGGGGGGGGGTGGCGGGGCTAAGTTATAAAGGGAGGAATAAAATTCCTGAAACGTCTGGACTATCTCCTTAGGGTCATATGTAGCTCTGCTTGTTTGTGAGTCGTAAATTTTATCAATGTGGCCTAGAGCCATCTTCTTGCAAAGCTTTCTGGCTAGCACAGAGTCTGCTTTGTCAGATTTATCATAGTACCATTGCTGTAATTTCTGCATAGTAATAGCAGTCTTACGGGAGAGAAGAGTGTTAAGTTGGCCTTTCAGCGAGGAAATCTGAGTGAGCAGAGCAGGGTCGTGTAGAGACTGGGATAGAAGTGAGGCTAACCTGCGCTCTAAACAAGATATCTCTTCTGCAGCCTTTTTCCTAGAAGCCGCAGACAGGCTAATCAAGTGACCTCGTATAGTGGCTTTGTGTGCTTCCCAAATAATGCCTGGGGGGACATCTATAGCAGAGTTATCTTGGAAATAGTTGGCGATTGAGTTATTGAGGTCTAGAAGGGTCGTCTGATTGAGCAGGAGAGAGTCATCTAGGCGCCACTTTCCCTGGGGTGATGATGTTTTGAGGAGGTCTAGAATAATGAACACCCCCGAGTGGTCAGTCCATGAGAGTGGGGTGATGCCCGTCTGAATCACATTGGGAGTGAGTGCATGGGATATATGTATCATGTCTATGCGGGAGTACAATTGGTGGGGGGCAGAGTAATGGGTGTAATCCCTAGCGTCTGAGTTACAGAGTCGCCAGGAATCATACATGCGGCGATGAGAGAGCAGTGTGGCTAGTGAAGTAGATTCTGCTGAAATGGGAGAGCCCCGCCGGAAGGAAGAAGGGGAAGACCTGTCCAGGACAGGATCAAGAGTCACATTAAAATCACCGCCTACTATCACGTGACCCCGCGCCAGCCGCTCAATGAATTTAAAGAGCTTGGTAAAAAAAGGCTTCTGTTTCTGGTTAGGGGCATAGACCGAAACCAGGGTAACAGCATAGTTTATTTTTTTAATGTTTAAACCTTGACTTTTTTTGCAGGTAACAATAAATATAAACTTAATTTTATCGATAATTTTCATTTTTATTTCTGTGAGTTGTTTTGTAGGTAGGGGCACCAGTGCACTGCTTTGCCTGGGGGCCCATAATGTTGTTAAGATGGCCCTGGTTAAGAACACTGAATGAGTGACAATATGTCACTCATTCAGAGTTTTAGGCGCCCCTAAACATGGCGCCCTAGGCGACTACTTACATTTGCCCAATGGTAGCCCTGGCCTGATCATGACATAACTACAGCTTAGACATCACTGACGATGCCTTCAATTAACTTGTAACTTGTCTTAACAAATGGGAGACTTATTTGGACTTAGAGATTGGCAAATCATTTGCCCGATTCTGAAATTTACTATGTGAAAATGAATGCACACATTGGTCTAGATCAGGCCTGTCCAACCTGCGGCCCTCCAGATGTTGTGAAACTACAAGTTCCAGCATGCCCTTCAAGCTATCAACTGGTTGTCTACTGGCAAAGCATGCTGGGGCTTGTAGTTTCACAACACCTGGAGGGCCGCAGGTTGGACAGGCCTGGTCTAGATTCACCAAAAATGTGCTGGCTTAGCACTGTCTGGCCTACACCATCCCAGTTCACTCTTTATGCTTTGCTTCCTTCTTTGCAAGTGTCAGCTCTGTGCGGGTAGGATGCAAACGCTATCTGCTTTAGCTGCGATACAGACAGCTTGTTAATGATCTCACAGTGGGTTAGCAGATACTGTTTAGTGCTATTGTTATGCATGCAATGCATCATGGTAGATGTATTTTCCGGTCATAACCATCGCTCACTGAGCTATGATGTCACCAACCCAGCTCGGCACCTACAAGAGATATTTCTGGGTACACAATAATTAAAGAAGATACACAAATATTAGCTTTATTACAATTATTATTTATCATGGATTATCCTTTTATACATTGGTTACAATAACAGTATTTCAAGTGTTAAAAAGTAATCAACCACATTGTGACACTGATGCTCTTCATTGTTATCTAGGTCTGCATGTGTGGATTTCAGATAACAAGGTTCAAGATCATTAATCAGTCTCAAATTCCTCAGAGTAAAACATTCTCTGACGTCTCATAAAGAGTTTATAGGATCAGACGACAATATGATGCCACTTTATAGAAAGCCTTCTCTATGGCACATAGAGGGTTCATATTATTTTATTTTACCGTCATTTGGAATCAAATTCCAAGTGAAGTAATTTTTCTTAAGGACTAATCATTTTAGGCCTATTGCACTAAATATAGAGGACATTCATTAAATCATTAAACTGCCTGCAATAAACCTCACAAAGTCATTACACAGTTATTCCCAAGCTAGGAAGGTGATGTTGCCTTAAGCACAGTTTAATCAAATTAGATAGTGTGTTATGTCTTGGGGTTTCGCCTATTGATATTCATTAAAATACATGATTTATCACTAATCTGTGTAAGATAGATCCCCCTTACAAAATGAATTTTTGAAATGTCAAAAGGGAGAAAAACAGAACATTTTTATTATAATAATTCTACATTCATGGGACACATTTACATTTTATATACTGTTCATTTTGCCAGCAGATAATGGGTTTAATCCTTCTGCAAGATTTTTTTCCCTTACTTAAAGTATTCACAAAAAGGAACCCGCAGGGAGAGTTAAGTTCTCCAGTCTGATAGGCACAAGTTATTACAAGGATTAAGCTGCATCATCATTATGTTTTTCGGTATCTTACAACTGACAGCAATTAAATAGCCGTGCATAGTTATTAGCTAAGTAAGTATATCCGTATGTGCAGCCGCGGACGTTTTAAAGCCTCCAAGGAGCTTTATTGATATCTATAATGTCATTAGAACATCGGTGATGTCATCAGACAATGCAGTCCTAATATGATCCATGTAATGTGTATGGCTGAATACATTTCCTTGTATCCTTATGCCTGGATCCATGCTGGTTTACCTTCAACATCTTTTTAAACTGTTTATTGAAAGTATTGCGAGCAGTAGAAATTTCCAAAACATAGTCTCAAGTTAGTTGGTCAACACAACAACAGTATTTTGATTATTATTTATTTCATCTAGGGAACCTGTATTCTGTTCATCCATTTAAATCGCTTGTACTTTAGGAATGGATCTCTAACACCTACCAGTATGGTATTGGAGCTAAATAAACATATTCAAGTTATTTTTATTATATATTTTAGGATTGAAGATTGTACCTTCCACTTTGGGCGTTGTTAATATGTAGGCCCTTGGAATGGGGCTACTGGGGACCAGGGCCATATTTTCCATTGGGCACGATCGGCAGATGCCCAGGGGCCCCACAGGCAAGGGGGCCCCATAATCCTGCAAAAAAAAAATATTCTGCAATCTATATGTATCTATCTATCTATATCTATATATCTATCTATATATCTATATATCTATATATATCTATATATCTATATATGATACACATATATAGAGGTAGGGCCCCGTTGCACTGCTTTGCCCGGGGGCCCATAATGTTGTTAAGGTGGCCCTGCTGGTGACGAGATTTCTTCTTTGTTCTCCATTGGTTTTTGTTTCTGGGTGTGGTCTTAGTGTAGCAAACAAGATAGACAAAGCTCTTATTAGATCTTCACAGACAAAGGAGGACCTCACTTTCCCTGTCTGGTCTTTTCAGTTTATTGTCATGTATATATAGAGGGAATATAGCCGCCCCTTACCACTCAATACTGAGTTGACCGAGTTTACATTATGTATATTGAATGAATGCAAAACCCTCAACTGTCCAGAAAAATTGCCTTATATTTCATGGTGGCAATTCTGAATGTTTTCTCTTGCCGGCTGCCTGAAACGTGTCCTGAAATATATATTGTGAGCAAAAAGTGACATTATAATTCAAATTCTGAAGGTAACTGTGTTATTTCTGGAGCTCATACCCCAAATTATCAAAGCGTGAACTTAATCAAATATTTTCAATCATCCTTTTAGTCATTTCTTTATTTAAAAATGTCTGTGCAGAATACTTGTAGTTCTATGTAAATGCTTTAGTGGGATATCTCCCATGTGAAGGACCCTGGTTCTGTTTAAGGCCTCATATAAACTAGATATATAGAACAATGGCAGCGCTGATGTATAAACCATATATCATTTATTAAAACATATATTAAAAAAAAATACTCATAGAGATAAATAAAAATATCTGTGGATCGAGCTGGATATAGAAACACCCTATAAATGCACAGAGCTCTGTGGTTATACACAGCCATAAAAAGATGTAACCATATGTATAAACCAACACAAGGCAATATATGGATGTTTCCTTACTGGAAAATAAGGATATATATCCAAAAGTTGTTGTTATTGTGTAAGAGCAGTTCTTCCGTAAAGGTGTATGATGGTTATAAGGGACCTGCTGTGGATAAGGGAGTCCGAATGATGGAGCTCACATGCACCTAGCACATCTAATGCAGCTGAAAATCGCACATGTATCCACGGTATATCCATATGGTACCTTGCTGGAACAGTAGTGGCCGTATAACAGGTCTGAATTACACCCAAAAATAGTATCTGGACTGCGTAGAGTAGTGGGCACTGGGCACCACAATAAAAAAATATATAGAAAACCTTCAACAGGTCTGCATTACACCCAAAAATAGTATCTGGACTGGGTAGAGGACTGGCCACTGGCCACCACAATATAATATATAGAAAACCTTCAACAGGTCTGAATTACACCCAAAAATAGTATCTGGACTGCGTAGAGGACTGGCCACTGGCCACCACAATATAATATATAGAAAACCTTCAACAGGTCTGAATTACACCCAAAAATAGTATCTGGACTGCGTAGAGGACTGGCCACTGGCCACCACAATATAATATATAGAAAACCTTCAACAGGTCTGCATTACACCCAAAAATAGTATCTGGACTGCGTAGAGGACTGGCCACTGGCCACCACAATATAATATATAGAAAACCTTCAACAGGTCTGAATTACACCCAAAAATAGTATCTGGACTGCGTAGAGTAGTGGGCACTGGGCACCACAATAAAATTTAAAGAAAACCTTCAACAGGTCTGAATTACACCCAAAAATAGTATCTGGGCATTTGGGCATTTGTGATGTCATCTGTTTAGAAGGCAGAGTTCTTTGCTGTTTTGTTGTTGTTGCTGACAGCATAACTCTCTTAAATTTTTTGTAGGGGGGGGGAGGAGGAGGGCTTAGATCCTTGGGTGAAGCTGGACCACTAGTCATGAACACGGGTCAGAGCCTAAGCCGTTCCTTGCCACTACGTGTCGTAAATGGCATATTGCCAACTTTACTTTTCTCCTCAGCTGATTTTAAGTTTCTCTTTTTGCTATTTTTTGAGAACTTGGGCTTTTTGGATTTTACATGGAGAGTAGCACTGGACTTATACTGCTGAATCAGTGAACTTTGTAATAGCAGTACCACTGGACTTATACTGCTGAATCAGTGAACTTGGTAATATTGCAGTACCAATGGGCTTATACTGCAGGATTGGTTTTGCAAATTTTGTTGTAATTAATTTTTTTTAAAATTATTTTTTTGTATTTTTTTTTTTATAACTTTTTTTTAATTTTTTAAACACTTGGGAATAATGGGGAAATAACTATGCCCTTAGAAGCACAGAGCACAGGACACAGCACCACTGGACTGAACAGGACCCAGCAGCACTACTGAACTCAGCAGGACAGAGCACAGGACACAGCACCACTGGACTGATACTGCAGAATGTGTGAACTTTGTAATATTGCAGTACCACTGGACTTTAACTGCTGAATGTGTGAACTTGGTAATATTGCAGTACCAATGGGCTTATACTGCAGGATTGGTTGTGCAAATTTTGTTGTAATTAAAAAAAAATTAAATTCGTTTTTTGTATTTTTTTAAATAACTTTTTTTTATTTTTTTAAACACTTGGGAATATTGGGGAAATAACTATGCCCTTAGAAGCACAGAGCACAGGACACAGCACCACTGGACTGAACAGGACACAGCACAGGACCCAGCAGCACCACTGACCTCAGAAGGACAGAGCACAGGACACAGCACCACTGGACTGAGCACAGCACAGCACAGCACAGCACAGAACTGAACTGAACAGCACGAGATATAGCAGGACAGAGGACCGCCTAACACACCCTCCCTCTACCCTGATCAATGCCCGAGTGAAGATGGCGGCGACTAGCGGGGAATTTATAGGATCCGAGTATCGCGAGATCCGACAACGGGATTATGAGTCAGAGCCTCAGTTTCAGATTTGAATTTGGCGCCAATACCCGGATCTGTCTCGGATCCGACTCGGATCGGCAACGTTCGGGTGGGCTCGGATTTCATAAATCCGAGTGCGCTCATCTCTAATTCTGGCTACATCCACTTTCTGATGAATAAAGCTAACTGTTCCAGAGGAAAGACACAAATGAAGTAGTGTGTATTTTATTGTCTATTTTGTGTAGCTATGAAAAATGCCTAGGCATTTGCGGACTGTAGTAGCGTGTTTCAGTTAGAGGGACCTTGGGCATCCAAGTGATATGGAGACTGACCTGATTTTAGGAGATAAGGAGGATTATAACACAAGGCATGTGGAGCGTCAGCTCTTGAGTTAACCAGTGATTAATTTGCTATTATTTATTTGCAACTGATAAATATGTGTTGGTGGCGTTCAATAAAAGAGTGAACTTTGTGGAGAAATGGTCTGGTTCCCCGAATTCTAACAAAAGTATTCTAACAAACTTGCATGTGCAATGGTCACTTTCCACATTTTACTAGGGATGTGCACCGGCGACTTTTGAGGTCTCGTGTTTTGTGTTTTGGATCCGGATTTTCATTATTTTTGGGGTTCGGATTTGTCTCGCAAAACACTTGACGAAAGGTCTCGGTTCGGATTTAAGGTTTTGGATTCGGATTTATTTGGGAAAAAACATAAAAAGTTTAAAAATCAAGTTTTTGGGCTTATTTTCACTCCTATGCTATTAGTAACCTCAATAACATTCAATAACAAGCATTTCCACTAATTTACAGTGTATTCTGAACACCTCACAATATAGTTTTTAGTCCAAAACGTTGCAACGAGGTATCTTTCTGGACTGCATAGAGGAGTGGGTCACCACAATATATATAATAAGAAAACCATCAACTTCGCACTATGATTCGCACCAATAAATGTACCTGGACTGCGTAGAGGAGTGGGTCACCACAATATATATTAAAAACCCTGAACTTTTATGATTCGCACCAATAAATGTATCTGGACTGCGTAGAGGAGTGGGTCACCACAATATATATTAAAAACCCTGAACTTTTATGATTCGCACCAATAAATGTATCTGGACTGCGTAGAGGAGTGGGTCACCACAATATATATAATAAGAAATCCATCAACTTGTATGATTCGCACCAATAAATGTACCTGGACTGCGTAGAGGAGTGGGTCACCACAATATATATAATAAGAAAACCATCAACTTGTATGATTCGCACCAATAAATGTATCTGGACTGCGTAGAGGAGTGGGTCACCACAATATATATAATAAGAAAACCATCAACTTGTATGATTCGCACCAATAAATGTACCTGGACTGCGTAGAGGAGTGGGTCACCACAATATATATAATAAGAAAACCATCAACTTGTATGATTCGCACCAATAAATGTACCTGGACTGCGTAGAGGAGTGGGTCACCACAATATATATTAAAAACCCTGAACTTGTATGATTCGCACCAATAAATGTACCTGGACTGGGTAGAGGAGTGGGTCACCACAATATATATTAAAAACCCTGAACTTGTATGATTCGCACCAATAAATGTACCTGGACTGCGTAGAGGAGTGGGTCACCACAATATATATTAAAAACCCTGAACTTTTATGATTCGCACCAATAAATGTATCTGGACTGCGTAGAGGAGTGGGTCACCACAATATATATAATAAGAAAACCATCAACTTGTATGATTCGCACCAATAAATGTACCTGGACTGCGTAGAGGAGTGGGTCACCACAATATATATAATAAGAAAACCATCAACTTGTATGATTCGCACCAATAAATGTACCTGGACTGCGTAGAGGAGTGGGTCACCACAATATATATTAAAAACCCTGAACTTGTATGATTCGCACCAATAAATGTACCTGGACTGCGTAGAGGAGTGGGTCACCACAATATATATTAAAAACCCTGAACTTTTATGATTCGCACCAATAAATGTATCTGGACTGCGTAGAGGAGTGGGTCACCACAATATATATAATAAGAAAACCATCAACTTGTATGATTCGCACCAATAAATGTACCTGGACTGCGTAGAGGAGTGGGCACTGGGCACCACAATAAAATATATAAAAAACCTTCAACAGGTCTGCATTACACTGCACATACGGCTGCTCCTCCATCCTCTCCATCATATACATGTTGGAGTTTTAGCGTGTGACAACCTCTTGTTTTTGATAATGTCAGTGCATTTTGAATATTTTTCAATTTGCCCCACACCACTAAATGTGCTTTATCTATGATACGCATCTATCTATCTTGACTGCGTAGTGTGGTGGCCCCGGTACACAATTTGGTACCGAGGCCACAATATAATTAAAAAACCCTCCACGGGTCAGAATTCCACCAAAAAAGGGTATGGACTGCATAGTGTGGTGGCCCCGGTACACAATTTGGTACCGAGGCCACAATATAATTAAAAAATTGGGCATCAACTGTCACCGTTGTTTAATATCTGATACACCTAAATATGGACTGCACAGTGGAGTGGCCCCGGTAGTAAATTTGGTGCCGGGGCCACAATACCTCCATCAACCCTCTAAATCCCACTCCACTGATGGCGGACACCGGGCGCACGTCTAACACCAACATTGCAGTTACAGCCGCAGTTATACGCTTTGCAATAGAGTGACTACTATCGTATTTTGTGGTCATGGCAAACGACTGTTGGACGGTCAATTGTTTTGTGAAAGACTTAGCGGTCTTACGACTTCCCCTCTGGGAAGTTGACCGACTAACAGCAGCAACAGCAGCAGTGGCAGTAGTAGGCGTACCGCTGCAGGATTCCTCGGATGAATCCCGTATTGAGGAGGACTCAGTCTGGCTGCTGACTTGGGCTGCAGGACTGAATCTGATGGAGATTGTGGAGGAAGTTGACGAGGAGGGTGTTGCTGGTGTGTATCCAACTGGACCACGGGATTTAGGTGTCCCTGTACCGATGAGGGTCCTAGCCCCAGTTCCTGAACTAACCACTGAACTATGAAGGTTATTCAGGTGACGTATAAGGGAGGATGTTCCTAGGTGGGCAAGATCCTTACCTCTGCTTATTTGAGCTTTACATAAGCTACATATGGCCATACATTGGTTGTCTGGATTTGGATAAAAATAACTCCAGACCGAAGAGGTGCATTTTTTGGTCTTCTGACCAGGCATGACGATGGGCTTTTTCATCCCATGGACATCAGCTGTTTCCCCCCCTGGTGCCTCATTTACAATAACCACATCACCATCCTCATCATCAAGTTCCTCCACAGCGCCAGCTACATCATCAATAGCCTCCTCCCGAGCCACCTCTTCCCGTACAGTGATGGGAAGGTCAGGCTTGACAACCACCAACATCCTTGGACTCGCCTTGTGGATTTGTGATAATTTCTCTTTAGAAGGCAGAGTTGTTTGCTGTTTTGTTGCTGACAGCATAACTCTCTTCAATTTTTTGTAGGGGGGGGAGGAGGAGGAGGGCTAAGATCCGTGGGTGAAGCTGAACCACTAGTCATGAACACGGGCCAGGGCCTAAGCCGTTCCTTGCCACTCCGTGTCGTAAATGGCATATTGGCAACTTTACGTTTCTCCTCAGATGATTTTAAGTTTCTCTTTTTGCTACTTTTTCTTAACTTGGGCTTTTTGGATTTTACATGCCCGGTACTACGAGATTGGGCATCGGGCTTGGAAGACGACGTTGATGGCATTTCATCGTCTATGTCATGACTAGTGGCAGCAGCTTCAGCATTAGGAGGAAGTGGGTCTTGATCTTTCCCTACTTTATCCTCCAAATTTTTGGTCTCCATTATATGTAGCACAAGATACTGCAGAATGTGTGAACTTGGTAATATTGCAGTATCAATGGACTTATACTGCTGGATTGGTTTTGCAAATTTGGTTATAATTATATATTTTTTTTTTAATTTTTAATTTTTAATTTTTTTTAACTTTTTTTTTATTTTTTAAAAACTTGGGAATAATGGGGAAATAACTATGCCCTTAGAAGCACAGAGCACAGGACACAGCACCACTGGACTGAACAGGACACGGCACAGGACCCAGCAGCACTACGGAACTCAGCAGGACAGAGCACAGGACACAGCACCACTGGACTGATACTGCAGAATGTGTGAACTTTGTAATATTGCAGTACCAATGGACTTATACTGCTGGATTGGTTTTGCAAATTTGGTTATAATTATATATTTTTTTTTTAATTTTTATTTTTTTATTTTTTTTTACTTTTTTTTTATTTTTTAAAAACTTGGGAATAATGGGGAAATAACTATGCCCTTAGAAGCACAGAGCACAGGACACAGCACCACTGGACTGAACAGGACATGGCACAGGACCCAGCAGCACTACGGAACTCAGCAGGACAGAGCACAGGACACAGCACCACTGGACTGATACTGCAGAACACAGCACAGCACAGCACAGCACAGAACTAAACAGCACAGCACAGAACTAAACAGCACAGCACGAGATCTACCAGGACAGAGGACCACCTAACACACCCTCCCTCTACCCTGATCAATGCCCGAGTGAAGATGGCGGCGACTAGCGGGGAATTTATAGGATCCGAGTATCGCGAGATCCGACAACGGGATTATGAGTCAGAGCCTCAGTTTCAGATTTGAATTTGGCGCCAATACCCGGATCTGTCTCGGATCCGACTCGGATCGGCAACGTTCGGGTGGGCTCGGATTTCAGAAATCCGAGTGCGCTCATCTCTACATTTTACCCACATAACCCAGAGATACGAGAGAGACTAAGGCGTATATTTACTAAACTGCGGGTTTGAAAAAGTGGAGATGTTGCCAATAGCAACCAATCAGATTCTAGTTATTATTTATTTACTACATTCTACAAAATGACAGCTAGAATCTGATGGGTTGCTATAGGCAACATCTCCACTTTTCAAACCTGCAGTTTAGTAAATATATCCCTAAGAAGCCATGAGTAAAAGTTAGGAGCAAATGTGCAGAGCACACACCAGTGGAAGAGGAGCTACACTTCACTATTTGTGCATTGCTAGACACCAGTACCAATCTAAGCTATTTTCAGTGTTTGATTGACATGAACGATAGATGTAGTAGAGATCAGAGCTAATTAAAGCCTTGAGGAATAGACCCCCATTTCTACATAAATGCTGGAGCTTTTATTTGTGATACGCATACAATTAAAACTATTGCTCCTAGTAATCCAACCCTCATCTTTTCCATAACAAAAACCAAAGTTGTCAATCAATTTTGACATTCATTGTCCCTAAATAACCATGCTAATAAATGAACCATCATTATCACAGGCAAGACTTATGCCTCCTGTAGAACAATCACTACTGACATTCTGGACAGAAAACAGAATGGATTGTCTAAAAATGTATTCATATCACTGTCTCCGTATTATTGCTGGGTGTATACTTGTTTGATAATTCCACTCTGCTTTGTGCTTTGAGATTGACTGCAATGATACTGCTATTTAGGGCCAATTCAAAATAGGAACAGCAGTAGAATTGGCAAGAATGAATAGCTTTAATCAGCTGTGAAACATCACAATTTACTTCGGTGGTAATTTTACAAGATTTATAAAAGAAAAGGCAATTATGTAATAGGGTGAAGGAGCATTTAATGTGCCATAATAACAGAAGTCAAGGAGTTTTCTATAAGTGCTATTAAAATAATAATAAACTGCGTGAGTGGCCATTATTGGTCAGCTCTCAAATGCCAAAACTGTCTGGTCTTAACACGGAACTTAAAATATGTATTTTTAATGAAGTTCTAGTTTTCTTTTGTTCTTCACAACAAAGCAAGAATGATTATATTTGAAGAAATACTTTACATTTGATTTCTTCAGCTTAATGCATTTATGAAGCATTTATGGAAGAGGAATTAAATACTATTAATAGAGTTGTACGCAGACCCCCATGTTTTGGTCTTGGCCAAAAATACTTGTGTTTTGATTTTGGTTTTAAAACTATCTTTGTGTTTTGGTTTTGGCTAAAAATCTTTGTGTTCTAGGTTTGGTTTTGGATCTGGATTTAATATAAAAATTGTGAAATATAGGTAAAGTCATGTGATTTTGTGCTATTTTTGTTCCTAATTTACTATTTACAACATTGAAATTAATTTACAGTCATTTACAGTCTATTTTCTAATGATCTCTTCACAACTGCCATCCTACAACAGAAATGGTTTGGGAAAGTCGCTGTAGCATATAAAGTGTGGAGTTCCACTTCATTACTGTTGGGTCTGATACATTTGTTCTACAGTTACATGATCAACATTTATTAAACGATCAACACCATAATATAGACAGAGATGGAAAGTGGACAATCATGACAGCGAAAGTATTAGTCGACAACTGAAATGTAGACAGTATTATTAGGTTGACAATTTTAATGTAGACAGTATTATTAAGATGACAGTTCAAATGTGTCACGCCTGAGGACAGGTCTGTTCCAAGACTGGGTTGTGCCTCTGGAGCTGGACTGGTAACTATGTGGATAAAGCTGGGTGGCCTGATAATGTTCCTCTGCATGTAGTGAAAGGACTGGGGCAGATGGTGGTTACACTAACAAAGGAGAGCAAACAGGAATTGGATTGCAGGACTGGACTGTAACTGGAATGCTGGACAGGACTGTAACCGGAATGCTGTAACCGGAATGCTGGAAGTGGATCAGTGTAATCGGACTGGAACCCGGAATGCAGTAACTAGCATGGAACCAGAATGCTGGAATCGGACTGGAGCCAGAATGCAGACTGCACTGTTTGAGCAGGATAGATAGATAGATAGATAGATAGACAACTGCTGGGAACCAGGTTGGCTTCTGAAATACAATGTTGCACTGGTAACTGGTAAGGGCTCCAGGAAGTCATTTTATACTGACAGTTGTCTCCTGATTGGAGACTGCGGTCAGCTGGGCTAAAGCAGCACTCTGAGTTGCTGGGATGGATCAGGTGACTAAGTCCAAGGTGGTAGCTCCCATGAACTGGCTTTGGAGGGAAGCCCAGGCTGTTATCACCTGATTGGCTGAGAGGAATCACGTGACCGAATCCAAGATGGCCGTGCCCATACTCTGATCCTGGAGTGATCTCTGGAGTGGATCTACATGAGGTTGCCGAATACCAAAAATGCCCAGAATTTTATAGGCTACAGACAGCATATCCTGCACCAACCTCTCATGCTTTAAGAAAATCTGAACAACAAAGTTTTGTGTGCAAATCATGATACATGTTGGAATTTACCTAGTCGTAATGCACACTCTATGTCAATCCATTGTCGGTGAATGAGGATTTTGCTATGATATTCCTGAGTTTTTCCAACAGGCTGACACCGGTATGCTACTAACTGAATCTAACAAAACAGGTGGTACCACCTCATGCCCATGATAAGTGCATTATCATGCCTGGGCAAAAGACCAAAAAATCCACCTCTTGTATGTGACAACATTTGTCAAACCATCTGTAGCCGTTGTGATGCCACAATAAGTAGAGCTAAGCACCTCCTACCTTCATCATCATCATTTTTTTTTTTTTTTTTTTTTTATATAGCACCAGCAAATTCCATAGCGCCTTTCAATTGGGAACAAACACAGTAATAAAACAATACTGGTTAATACAGACAAGCTTGCTATCTCCCGGTTACGTTATGTGCAGTAAGTTCATTCAGGTAGTTTATCAAAAGGTGAAAAATCATGTGTAGTAATAAGCAGTCCAGCACCAGCTAGCAGCAGAATGGAAAGACATGTTATGCAACCTGGGATTTTAAAAGCAAGAAATATATATTTTTATATTTTATGGGGGTGCTGCTCAGTCATACAGCACCCCGCTTTTTCTCCACTAAATAGTTGAGATGTCACTGATACTGACCCTTGCACTACTGCCTTCAGATTGAAACACTTTTTTATGAAAAGCTATTAGTTTACTAATATACTATTACAACCAGAAGCAACTGCTTGTCCACTCTTCACTCTCTCACTCCCAATTGATCAGCACACAATTCCAGCAGATGAGATTTAAGAAGCTAATTAGCAATAGTTTTTGAAACCATAGTATATACTGCTGATATGTTGATACCTTTTGGTTTCTTGTCCTAGTCATCTCTAATGTTATGATAGTCTATTTAGGTCACTGTGATAAATTGGTTATTGACATTTGTAGATCTACTACTATAATTTCTTATGCTAGTCCATATACTAGTACTTCGATGAGGGTTCCAGGAGCATAACAATACAGGGTGTGGTGGCTACTTGCCCAGAGGAGAGGAGGTCCTGAAATGCTCTAATGAGAGCAGAAAAGGCGACCGGGGAGGTGAGAATAGCAGGCCAAAATTTGCTATGAGGACCAGCGATGCAACTTCCCTAGGACCTGCACCATTGCACTTTTCTGGGACAAACCATGTTACAATGCAAGGGGTGCAAATTAGTTTATTATTTTGCACATAAGTTAAATACTAGCTGTTGTTTTCATCTAGCACACAAATACTTTATAGCTTTATTTTTACATTGAAATTTAAAGTTGACCTAGGACATTCCCTACCCCAACTATAAATCTTTCCACTCATTTTAAATTTACCTCCCCCCTCCAATGCAACATGGTTTTGCCCAGGTGCAAAGTTACTCCTTTTTTATGCTTTGCTCTCCTTAATGACTCAGGCCCAATGTGTTCAAGCTTACATTTTAATTGTTTCAACGGCAAACAGCGAATTCCAAACTTTGAACACAGTAGTGTTCACAAATCAATTAAAAAAATGTAAAAGGCTTTAAAATTATTTAAAAATATAATGTAAATAGTTTTTAACTAATCTTAAAAAAATGGTGAGCTGCAAACCTTGAACTTGAACAGGAAATGTGAACTGTAAATATTGAACTCAAACTGCAAATCATGAGCTACAAATGTCTAACCTCTAATGCGAACTGAGATCAATTAGCAATTGTATTGCAAACATGTTTGTTACCATTGAAACCATAAAATTAATCAGATTTGATACCAATACATTTTTTTCAATATCTCTACTTCTGGTACACAAGCGATTTGCGTTTGTTTACTAGTCTGTGTCTAATATACAGACTAGTGTCTAATATACAGTTACTGAGTAGAGCCAGAGTGAGAGCCCAACTGAAAGATCTGTTATGTTGGTCTAAGTTCGAATGTCCCTTATTTCTGAGAGATATGCTCCAGGTCAGAGCAATAGTACAAAAGGCGAGACAGAGGTCCTGTGAAGATAAGGCAAAGTGTGAGGCCAAAGCAGTATCCCGCTACCCTGACCTGAAAGTAAGCCCAGTAAGTCTGAAAGGGCATGGGTGTTTCCTCAGAGAGATACCCAGGAGATGACTTTGAAATTGCATTTACCTGTCGTGACTGAGTCAAGAGGGAGTCAGAGACAGTGAACGTGTGAGTACACCAATGTGGAGGCTGCGGTGTACAAGAAGCTGAGAGTGGGAGTGGCCATTCCACCATGAGAGTGTGTCAGCTCTTTAGCCAAGTGATGTACTATAACCAGTGAGATGATAATGCTGCTATATGCTATGATGAAGCAACATGCTTTGAGATGTTAAGAGATTTAAATTGCATGATAACTTACTGCAACTAACTGATCTGTGCTGTAGAGGAGAAAGATTATAGACTGTAAATAAATAAAGCTCAGTATGGTGACCTAGCACTAAGGCTTATCACTAGGTGAACCTAAGCAATCACCTAAGGTGCCAAGGTTTACAGGGTGCCTAAAACACTGAAGAGACATAATGTCACTCATTCAGTGTTATAATTTAACCCCCTTGCGTTACCACATTAAACATTGGCCTTTGTTATGGAGGGGCAGCAGTCAACAGCTTCTTACCTGTGAAGCTGCCGGCTGCTGTTCCTCCATGTAGGTGATAAGCTGGGAGTGTTACACTGAACTACGATGTCACAGCCCAGAATCCCCAACCACTCTATAAAAAGCTAGAATCAGTACAACAGGGCGGTGCCTGAGCAAGGTGGTGTCTGAGGAGGGAGTGGCTAGGGCTCCCAGGGTGATTTTGGTGACCTCGTAGGCACCCATTCATTTTATCAACATTAACCTTGCCCTGCTCCACCTGCTGCATCTGCAATACACCAATGTGGTCTGATTTTGACTGTCACAATTTCTGTGCAATTTGGTTGAAATGACTAAAATGATCTGGAAAATCACTCTATGTAAGCGTGTTTTTACTATATAAATAAAGGATGATAATAATAATAATAATAATAATAATAATAATAATAATAATTAGAGATGAGTGGTTCAGATTCAGAGAAATCTGACAGATCCAAATTTTGGGGTATCGAGTTGAACACGGTTTCTCGCACCAAATTCAGATCTGAAGTCGAGGGAAAACGTTGGATCTCGCACATTTCGGTTAGATGCCATAGCAATATATTTTCTATAAAGAAAAAACATATATTGTCATATTTAAAATAAAATAAAATAAAGGTTGGCTACATGAATGTGTATCAATAATAAACACGCATTTATACCAGCTGATTAACATATACACCACAAAAAAAACATAGAAACGTTCCAGTTAGCATTCAAAAATATTATGTACAGTACTGTCATATTTAACATCTACACAAGTCAAGGAAAACTACAGAAATTATCTTGCTATAGAGTACATACCTTGCTGTAATAGCGATGAAAGCAGGTAAAACTTTCGTAGTATCCCTTAGTATTTCGTAGTATTCTCTCTGCAGCCTTTGACACCGTCGACCACCCCCTCCTCCTCCACAGCCTCCAGTCCTTTGGCCTCTCCGGCCCAGTCTTGTCCTGGTTCACCTCTTACCTTGCTGACCGATCCTTCTCTGTCACCACCTCTGGATCTCTCTCCCCCCCGTCCACCCTTCCAGTCGGAGTCTCCCAGGGCTCTGTCCTGGGACCCTTACTCTTCTCTCTCTACACCTCTTCCCTGGGTGAACTCATCAGCTCCTACGGCCTCAACTACCACCTCTACGTTGACGACACTCAACTTTACCTCTCCTCTCCTGATCTCTCTCCCTCCCTCCTCTCTAGGGTGTCCGCCTGCCTCTCTGCCATCTCATCCTGGATGTCCTCTCGATTCCTCAAACTTAACCTTGCCAAAACTGAACTCATAGTCTTTCCTCCCTCTCACACCTCACCCCCTTCTGATCTCTCTATCACTGTCGACAACACCTCTATCTCCCCTGTCCCCCAACTTCGCTGCCTCGGTGTCATCCTTGACTCCTCTCTCTCCTTTGGCCCCCACATTCTCTCTCTCGCTAAATCCTGTCGCTTCCAGCTGCGTAACATCGCTCGCATCCGGCCCTTCCTCTCCCAAGATGCCACCAAATGTCTTATTCACTCTCTGATCATTTCCCGCTTGGACTACTGCAACGTCCTCCTTACTGGCCTCCCCCACTCTCATCTCGCTCCCCTTCGATCTGTCCTCAACGAGGCCGCTAGGCTTATCTTCCTTTCTCACCGCTCCTCATCTGTCTCCCCCCTCTACCTATCCCTTCATTGGCTCCCCTTCCCCTACAGAATCCTCTTCAAGCTCCTCACTCTTACATACAAGGCCCTCGCCAACTCCACTGCACCCTACATCTCCACCCTCCTCTCTATTCATGCTCCATCCCGCCCTCTCCGATCTGCCAATGACCGTCTCCTCTCTTCCCCCCTGATCACCTCCTCCCATGCGCGTATCCAAGACTTTGCCCGCACTGCCCCCCTCCACTGGAACAAGCTCCCTCCCTCTATCAGAACTTCCCCTAATCTGTCCAGTTTCAAACGGGCTCTAAAAACCCACCTTTTTCTTAAAGCCTTCCAGTCTCCCACTTAATTTCCTACCTTTTCTTCTACCTCTTCCCCTTCATTCCCCTTCCCTTATCCTTATCTCTCCCTCTCTCCCCTGTGTCTCTCTGTCTGTCTACCCCACCCCTTAGATTGTACGCTCCTCTGAGCAGGGTCATCTCTCCTCCTGTCCTCACCACTCTTAACTCGGCTCTCCAGCTACCTAGCCCTCCTCCTCGAGGACCCTCTTCCCCCCCCCCCGTCCCCTCTCGCTCCTTCCTCTCCCCTCTGGGGGTTTCCCTGTCATCCGGGCCCTCCCTCTCGGGCTCAGCCGTATGCAGGACCTTCCCCTCTCCCCTCCCCCGCCCCTCTAGCTGTGCTTTAAGCTCACCGAGTTACTGTGCTTATTGTTTACTGTACTGTGCTGTCTCACCTTGTATTGTAACTTTGTTTGTCCCTGTACGGCGCTACGGACGCCTAGTGGCGCCCTATAAATAAAAATTAATAATAATAATAATAATAATAATAATAATAATAATAAATCCCTTCACATTCTACAGAAAGTTATGGGTAAATTATTCTGACATATCAGTCAGAATAAGGGAGTCATACATTCTCCCACAATGCTCCATTCCAGTGGCGCACGCAGGGGGGGGTTTGTGAGTCTCCAGAAACCCCCTCCAGCGCTAACTAAGTGGCCGCCATAGCGGCACTATCCTATACAGCAGCCGCGGCGCTGTCAAAGAAGCGTCCGCCGCGGACACTTTTTTGACAGCGCCGCGGCTGCTGTATAGGACAGCGCTGCCGATACAGAGCTGCTGCGCATGCGCGGGCGCATGTGCAGCAGCTCTCTCTCTGTTGTTATTTTTTTTTGGGTCAGGGGGTGGGGAAACCCCCCCCCCCTGACAATCCTGCGTGCGCCCCTGCATTCTGTACATGTACCTGCCATGATTGGTCCATATCAACTTCGAACGATCATTTCTGCGCCTGTAAAGTTATAAAGGAGCCAGTCTGGCAGTGGTGGTACGAGAAAAATGACAGATGGCTGACAGGTGCTGGAGAAAATTAACAGAAGTGATGAAGGAATAAAGGGGGATGGAAATGGAGAGGAGGAAATACAATTAACGAGCAAAGCCAATGAGTCCAAGGGAAATGGAGATGCTTGTGAGAATGCTGGACCAATAAGACTATGATTGTCAAAAAAGAAAATGCAGAAAAGTTAATCACCGAAAAGAAGTGTATATGCAAAATCTCCTAAATCAAATAAGGGATAAACTCTGGAAAAAAAGGACAAAATTCCAAATACAAAAATGCTGGTCTGACTTAAAAAATAAAGTACAGAGGAGGTTTTTGAGAATCCGAAAAAACAATAAAAAAAGTGAGTATTACAAGTGGTTATTACAAATGTTTAAAACACGTTAGTGAACGGCGTTAGTAATTTATGGTAAAAGAGAATGATTAGTATAATTAATAAAGCTTTTACATCTATTTACAGAAAGAAGAATGCACGATGAAGTGTTCTGCGTTGCTACTGAAAAAGTTAAAATGGAAGAAGCTGTAGTGTATGTAAAACAAGAAATAATAGAGGTAGAAATTGGAGTGTAAAGAAGGTGTTTATAAAACCCTTGTAATACAACGTAAGGAGCACCCTATTTTACAGATGCTATGGACCAGCACGGCAGCATGCATGACAAAACCCAACAGGGACCCCAACATAAAGTGATTTCAAGTAGTGTCCAAGGTGAGCAACTGATAGGTGGCCCTCTGGTAGCACTTGTGTTTCGTTTCCTCGTTCAATATAATAAAAATGTGTTTCCTTCCCTCATATAGATATCATCGTCATATCTGATGAGAGTTCAGAAGAAGGGAAGGATGCAACAGGCAGTAATATTTGTAATCCTTCCGGTGATGGGAAAGGTGTGGGCGAGAAGATGGAAAAGCTGAACGAATATTTTACAGAATTAAGGGCTAAAGTCAATGATGTTAAGAAAAAATTCAAGCAACTGGAGAAAAATTTCCTTGATTTGTTTGTTGAAAAATAAATGTTATTGATACAAACAGTGCGGTTTATTTGATGCACTAACAAGAATTACAGACTTGAAATAAAGGCAAAATGAATTAACTTGTTCAATACTCATGTATGGTCTATGGGAGACACACAAGGCGGATGCAGGTGGTAAATTATCCAAAGTGACATATGCAATACACATATATACAATACACAGCTATGTGCTAATGTTCTAGGCAGGATCGACACAGGTACCTAATTATGCAAACAGACATATGCAATACACATCTATACAATACACACATCTATATACTTTATATATATATATATATATATATATATATACTGTGGCAAGAGCCCGCTACTGCTGAAGCACACGCGAACAACTTCTTCCTTTTTATGTCGTTTTATTGTCAGGATGGTAAATGTTTTGACACCGTACAGATTTCACAGCAAATATGGAGACCCTAAACGCTAGCTAGACATATACAGTCTCTCTCCAGACCAGCCAGCTTCCCCAGCGTTGGTCTCAGTGCACAAATGACACAAACAAGCTTTTATGCATGATACTCCTCCCCCAGCCCTAGCTTGATGGGCAGGTGACACACCCACCTTCTCTTTAAGAGAAAACGCCTATCACTGGCCTCTGTTTGCACTAACAGACACACCCTGTCTGTTTGCTGAGAGGAGATCATGTAAGTTAACAAAACTTTAAACTATACATAAGTCTTTACTTGGTTTAACCTGAATCTAGGTGCATAACTGCGCCAATGTCTTACAATGCTTGTATGTTTTCTCTGCATCTTGTCAGATAAATGCCTCCCTTTGTTACAATACTTTAATACAGTTCTATACACATAGAGATTTTACTGTCTATAATATGTAAAATAAATTTACATAAACAAGATTATAATAATAAGCAATGAAATATAATGTCACATGTCACTTCAAGAAAGAAAGACACTTGCATACAGCAGAACATAAATGTCATATGGAGCGTGTAAAAATATGTTTACTATTGATTCTCCATTAAAAGCACATTATTCCCAGCTACCTGCGTTCTGACACTGCACCATGTAGGAAACGTAGAGATACCCTAAATTTACATACACGCGCCCAGAAAGGAGTCGCTGTTTGAGGAACTATCGGCAGTTGGTTGAGCAATTGGTCGTGATTTCCTACACACTGTAGGATCGGAAGGTGGTTGGAATGAGATTTTTAAACAGAACGAACAATCAAATGAAACCATGATCGGTACTTTGGGACAACTCTCGTTCACTGTGTAAGTATATACACTAATGCGATATCGGTGTAAAAGGTCGTTTAGCCGGTGTTTGGCCCAATAATTGGCTGAAAAACCTCCAGTGTGTACATAGCCTAAGCAATGTAGTTAGAGATGAACAAATTGAGTTGTTTTGCAGAGGTGCAGAGATTCCAGTGATACAGTTAGATACAAGTTCAGCCTTTGTGTCACCATTCTGTGGAATACCATTCCACACAGAATATTTTTCTCTCCACTAAAGGAATTAAAAAAATGTTCATACCCACATATGTCACATGTAAGAAAGACAGATCCAGTATCCCCTCACTCTTATGATTAATGTAAGCTATAAACAAGGATAATCTTGGCTGTATTTTAGGTGAACAGTTAAACATTTATTTTGCTGAGAGGATTGGTACTAAACTGGTAGAGGGATAAACTTTGATGTGCAGTTTACACTTTTGCATAATGCGCTGTGAGCTTCTACCACATCCCAGGTAGTGGTAATCATTAAAACGATTACCACAAATCCAACAGCGACAAGTCGTACAAATAAAATCTGAATTTATCCAAAACCGATTGCAAAATAAACAGACTTACCTGAAACCCGACGCTGCAGATCTCCGATGGCACCAGCATGCTGGCTGCAAGTTGTTCCGAATGGACAGGTCTTTGGCACTACAGCTTCACGTCATCGCGACCTCTGTCAATGTTAATTTAAAACGGCAATGTCGGGACCCCTCTGGTTAAGTGTTTAAACGCTTAACCCAGTGGATTCCAAACTTTTTCAATTCAAGGCACTCCTAAGCCAAAATAATTACAAAGTAGTCCCCTGTCTTGCTTACAACTGGCCCTGGCCGAGGCACCACTGTGAGATCTCCAAGGCACCCCAGGGAGCCTAGGCGCACAGTTTGGGAACCACTTGTAACGGATTTACTGGATACACTACTAATCTTGATTAACGCTGGCTTACCTGAGGTGCGGAGTCTAACGATCTCCCCGGTATTCACCAAGAACCGCCGCAAGGCGGGATGGGCTTTGCTGCCAGGAGTCGCAGGTCGCGGTCCTCAGGTTTTCCGCAAGATGTATTACAGCGGAGTAGGAGCAAGATGAGAATAGTCGGACAGGCCGGGTCGGTACACAGGCAGTCAATGCAGACAGAATCAGGAGGCAATCTGGGAGTCAATCAAACCGGGTCGGTACACAGGTCACCAGAACAGATGCGTGGTCAGCTAGCCAGGTTGGTACACAGGAAGGCAGATAAACGTATAGAGAAAGGAGCGTGAGGCAATTCGGGTCAGGAGCACAGGCAATAAGGAAGGTCAGCAAGCCAAGTCGGTACACAGAAGACAACGGAATCCAGAAGGGTGAACAAGCCGGGTCGGTACACTGGAGGTCAAACACACAGGAAGCAGGAACAAGGAGGACACAGGAATCAGGAGCCAGGAACTGGTAAGTTGCTCTGACATTCACCAAGTGTCAGAGCTATGTTTTTATACAGTGTCCCATTTGAATTCCCTGCCCTAGGTAGCGATCATCTGACCACCCTAGGTAGCGGTCACGTGACCGCTGAACCCGGAAGTGCGGCTTCCGGATCCGACGAGGCGGCGGGGGAACGCGGAGGGGTAAGTATGGTGACACCACTGACTTAACCCGATATTACCGCTTTAAATTAACATTGACAGAGGTCGCGATGATGTCAAGCTGTAGTGCCGAAGACCTGTCCATTCTTAATAACTTGCTGTCAGCATGCTGGTTCCATCGGAGATCTTCAGCGTCGGGTTTTAAGTAAGTCTGTTTATTTTGCAATCGCTTTTGGATAAATTCGGATTCTATTTGTAGGGTTTGTCGCTGTCGGAATTCTAGTCATCGGTCAAGCGTACCCAACCCTTCCCAGGTGCTTGTGGAGGCACTCATATTGTTTGCTGAACCAATAGTCATCAATTCACTAAGGCATAGTGACATCACTTAGGCACTTTTTTTTTTATTGAATTTTCTTGCTACTTTGACAATTTTTATATTGAAGCGTAACCATCCTTTACACACAGTGGAAGCAGCTATATTCAACCTATTAATTCACTAGGTAAAAGTGGCATTGCCAAGAAGCATAAGGCACCAGTCTCTCATGCCTCAGTGGTACCACTTGGTCCAAGTGAATTGATGGAGTGAATATTATATCAACTCATAAAATACCTGCCTCTGTTATGTGCAGGTAAAAGGTCCACTTTAAGTGCTTAAGTATTTATTAAATGTTGTAATTAACAAAATACAACCCCCAACTTTGAGCAGTGTAATATTGTATTAAATTGTATTAAGAAAATCAATAATTTACTGCTATGTGTTTTAGTCTCACTTACATCTTTGAAATTTTATTTGACTATGTATGTGACAGAAATCATCCTCCATTCCTAAGAGAGGTACTCTTTCTGACAGAGGTTTAATATTTATTCAATTAACATGTAATGAATTCAATTAAGGCCAACTGGTTCTCACAGCAAAGTTATGTGATGGAGTGCATCTTAATTAGCGAAATCCCAAAACACTACTAAGAAAAGTACTTCTTGTAGGGTTGGATGGAAAACTTTGACCTATCAAATCTTATGTGTGTTTCTCTTCTGTTACTCACTTTGCTGCATCTTGTCAAAAAGCCCATGGCTTATATAGTTCCCAACAGTACCTAATTTCCAGGTACAATATTAGATTTTAAAGGGTTTTTTTCCCTGAAAAATTTTGTCACTGTAAATGTCCCTATCTTTTAATATTGGTCACAGTGTTGTCCCTTCATATTTTACTGTCTCAGGGCCTCCAAAGAACCCTGCACCTAACTCCCTCTTGATTACCTCTATGGGGCTAATCAACACTTTCCTATTCAGTGATTGCAGTAGGAAGCAAACAGTCACACATAATATTGTGTGCTACTGTGCTTCCTATATTGACTATGTGCTACTGTGCTTCCTATATTGACTATGTGCTACTGTGCTTCCTATATTGACTATGTGCTACTGTGCTTCCTATATTGACTATGTGCTACTGTGCTTCCTATATTGACTATGTGCTACTGTGCTACTTCTTACATTGACTATGTGCTGCTGTTCTTTTTCCTACATCGACTATGTGCTGCTGTTCTTTTTCCTACATCGACTATGTGCTACTGTGCTTTTTCCTAATTCAGGTATGTGCTACTGTGCATCTTCCTACATCAGGCATGTGCTACTGTGCTTCTTCCTACATTGTCTAAATGCTACTGTGCTTCTTCCTACATTGGGCATGTGCTACTGTACTACTTCCTGCATCGACTATGTGCTACTGTGTTTCTTCCTGCATCGACTATGTGATACTGTGCTTCCTCCTACATCGACTATGTGATACTGTGCTTCTTCCTACATTGGGTATGTGTTACTGTGCTTCTTCATACATTGGGCATGTGCTACTATGCTTTTTCCTACATGGACTATGTGCTACTGGACTTTTTCTTGCATGGACTATGTGCTACTGTGCTTCTTCCTACATCAACTATGTGCTACTGTGCTTCCTCCTACATTGGGCATGTGCTATTTTGCTTCTTTCTACATTGGTTATGTGATACTGTGCTTCTTCTTACATGGACTATGTTCTACTGTTGTTCTTCTTACATCGACTCTGTGCTACTGTGCTTCTTCCTACATTGTCTATGTGCTACCATGTTACTTCCTACATCGACTATGTGCTACTGTCCTTCTTCCCAGGGCCGGTGCTAGGGTTCTCAGCACCCTAGGCAAAATTTCAAGATACCCCCCCCCCCTTGCGAACACACCAAATACCTGCCTCACAGACCCTTACCTACTCGACTGTGTGCATTTGTGTTTAAAAAAATAAAAATTAGCCTTACCTTCTCCAGCGGTCCAGATGCCGTGATGTTTGATGCAGAACGCTGTCCAGACTCCACTGCAGACAAAGGATTTTTAGAGGGGAGGTATCCAGGTGTTAGATTTCGGAACACCTGCATCACACCACTGCACCCCCCTCTGAATTACACCACTGGACCCCCCTCTGCATCACTTGCAAACTATGGTGTAGAAATTGTACCCTATAGATTGCAAGTCAAATATAGAGCATGAGGTGCCAATCAAATAGTCGTTTTCTCCACCATAGTTTAAAAAACAAATATAGAGCATGAGGTGGCAAATAGTCATTTTTATGTTGCAGAAAAATGACTATTTGCCACCTCATGCTCTATATTTGAAGTATGGGGGGGAAAATGACTTTTATTGGCACCTTACGCTCTATTTTTGACTTGCAGCAAGTCAAATATAGAGCATGAGGTGGCAATAAAATAATAATTTTCTCCACCATAGTTTGAAAATCAAGTATAGAGCAAGAAGTGCCAAATAATAGTAATTTCTCTCCCAAATACCTTGCAAATGAAATATAGAGTATAACGTGGCAATAGTGATTTTTATATCATAGAAAAATGACCATTTGCCACATCATACTCATGCTGTATCTTTGATTTGAAAACTATGGTGGACACAATGATTATTTTATTGGCACCTCATGCTCTATATTTGACTTGCAGCAAGTCAAATATAGAGCATGAGGTGCCAATAAAATAATTATTTTATCCACCATAGTGTTTAAATAAAATATAGAGCATGAAGTGCCAAATAATAGTCATTTTTCCACTACATAGTTTGCAAATCAAATATATGTTTTATACCATTGAAAAATTACTATTTGCCAACTCATGCTATATATTTGATTTTCAAGCTATGTGGGAGAAAAAGTACTATTATATGGCAGTTCATGCTCTATCTTTGATTTAAAAACTATGGTGGATAAAATAATTACTTTATTGGCGTGTCATGCTCTATTTTTGACTTGCAGCAAGTCAAATATAGAGCATGAGGTGCAATACAATAATTATTTTATTCACCATAGTTTTTAAATCTAAGATAGATCATGAAGTGCAAAATAATAATGAAATCCCACCCCCAACATTTTTTTTGCCTCCACACTTTATGAATTTGCCTTTGGGTACCCCTTTTTTTTTAAAAAAAAATAATTAATAATACAGAAAAAATAAAAAATATATATACTCACCGTTTTTGAGGTTGGTCAGCAGATGCAGGGAGGCTCTTCTTTAATGGCTCAGCAGAGCGGTGATTGCTGGGAGGGGAGGGGGGCGTTTGGTAGGACAGACAGTGTGAACCTGCAGACAGGCGCCGCTGGGTAGAGACTGTCAGTGATCATGTGTGAGATGCGCCGGGCAGGCCGGGCGCATCATAATGAAGAGGACGGCGGACAGTAAAAAAGCAGCGGCGGCGCAATTCTCTCCCAAGATTTTAAAATCTAGTCAGCGGCGCTCTGCAGGTCCCGGCGCCCTAGGCAACTGCCTAAGGTTGCCTAATGGGAACGCCGGGCCTGCTTCTTCCTACATCCACTATGTGCGACTGTGCTTCTTCCTACATGGACTATGTGCTACTTTTCTTCTTCCTACATCAACTATGTGCTACTGTGCTTCTTTTTACATTGTCTATGTGCTACTGTGCTTCTCCCTACATCCACTATGTGCTACTGTGCTTCTCCCTACATCCACTATGTGCTACTGTGCTTCTTCCTACATCGACTATGTGCTACTGTGCTTTTTCTTACATTGTCTATGTGCTACTGTGCTTCTCCCTACATCCACTATGTGCTACTGTGCTTCTTCCTACATCGACTATGTGCTACTGTGCTTCTTCCCATCAACTATATGCTTCTCTGCTTCTCCTTACATCATCTATGTGATACTGAGTTACTTCCTACATCAACTATGTGCTACTGTGCTCCTTCCTATTTGGACTCTGTGCTACTGTGCTTCTTTCTACATCGACTATGTGCTAGAATGCTTCTTCTTACATTGACTATGTGCTACTGTGCTTCTTCTTACATCAACTATGTGCTACTGTGCTTCTTCCTACATTAGGCATGTGCAATTGTGTTGCTTCCTACATAGACTATGTGCTGCTGTGCTTCTTCCTATATCGGGGAGATGCTACTGTACTTCCTACATCTTGATTACCTCTACGGGGCTAGTCACCACTTTCCCCAATAAGTGATTGCAGTAGGAAGCACACAGTCACACATATTATTGTGTGCTACTGTGCTTCTTCTTACATGGACTATGTGCTGCTGTGCTTTTTCTTACATGGATTATGTGATACTGTGCTTCTTCTTACATTGATTATGTGCTACTGCAGGGTTTCTCAATCTCAGTCCTCAGGGCTCCCTAACAGTGCAGGTTTTCCAGATCACATGTGACATAATTAGGACCACCTGTGGATCTGTTACAATGTGTCAGTCAGTAACGAATACACCTGTGCTCCAGCAAGGAGATATGGAAAACCTGCACTGTTAGGGAGCCCTGAGGACTGAGTTTGGGAAACCCTGTGCTACTTCCTACATTGAAGAAGTGCTACTGTGCTTCTTCCTACATCGAGGATGTGCTACTGTGCTTCTTCCAACATCGAGGATGTGCTACTGTGCTTCTTCCTACATCTTGATTACCTCTGTGGGGCTAATCATTGCTTTCCTAATCAGTGATTGCAGTAGGAAGCACAAATTCACACATATTATTTTGTGCTATTGTGCTTCTTCCTACATCGAGGATGTGCTACTGTGCTTCTTCCTACATCCACTATGTGATACTGTTCTTTTTCCTAGATCGACTATGTGCTACTGTACTTCTTCCTATATTGACTATTTTCTACTGTGCTTCTTCTTACATCAACAATGTGCTACTGTGCTTCTTCCTACATCCACTATGTGCTACTGTGTTTCTTCCTACATCTACTATGTGCTACTGTGCTTCTTCCTACATCCACTATGTGCTACTGTGTTTCTTCCTAAATCTACTATGTGCTACTTTTCTTCTTCCTACATCAACTATGTGCTGCTGTGCTTTTTTTTACATTGTCTATGTGCTAATGTGCTTCTCCCTACATCCACTATGTGCTACTGTGCTTCTCCCTACATCCACTATGTGCTACTGTGCTTCTTCCTACATCGACTATGTGCTACTGTGCTTTTTCTTACATTGTCTATGTGCTACTGTGCTTCTCCCTACATCCACTATGTGCTACTGTGCTTCTTCCCATCAACTATATGCTTCTCTGCTTCTCCTTACATCATCTATGTGATACTGAGTTACTTCCTACATCAACTATGTGCTACTGTGCTCCTTCCTATTTGGACTCTGTGCTACTGTGCTTCTTTCTACATCGACTATGTGCTAGAATGCTTCTTCTTACATTGAGTATGTGCTACTGTGCTTCTTCTTACATTGAGTATGTGTTACTGTGCTTCTTCTTACATTGACTATGTGCTACTGTGCTTCTTCCTACATCAACTATGTGCTACTGTACTTCTTCCTACATTGTCTAAATGCTACTGTGCTTCTTCCTACATTAGGCATGTGCAATTGTGTTGCTTCCTACATAGACTATGTGCTGCTGTGCTTCTTCCTACATCGGTGAGATGCTACTGTACTTCCTACATCTTGATTACCTCTACGGGGCTAGTCACCGCTTTCCCCAATAAGTGATTGCAGTAGGAAGCACACAGTCACACATATTATTGTGTGCTACTGTGCTTCTTCTTACATGGACTTCGTGCTGCTGTGCTTTTTCTTACATGGAATATGTGATACTGTGCTTCTTCTTACATTGATTATGTGCTACTGCAGGGTTTCTCAATCTCAGTCCTCAGGGCTCCCTAACAGTGCAGGTTTTCCAGATCACATGTGACATAATTAGGACCACCTGTGGATCTGTTACAATGTGTCAGTCAGTAATGAATACACCTGTGCTCCAGCAAGGAGATATGGAAAACCTGCACTGTTAGGGAGCCCTGAGGACTGAGTTTGGGAAACCCTGTGCTACTTCCTACATTGAAGAAGTGCTACTGTGCTTCTTCCTACATCGAGGATGTGCTACTGTGCTTCTTCCAACATCGAGGATGTGCTACTGTGCTTCTTCCTACATCTTGATTACCTCTGTGGGGCTAATCATTGCTTTCCTAATCAGTGATTGCAGTAGGAAGCACTAATTCACACATATTATTTTGTGCTATTGTGCTTCTTCCTACATCGAGGATGTGCTA
Source organism: Mixophyes fleayi (assembly GCF_038048845.1). Lineage (NCBI taxonomy): Eukaryota > Metazoa > Chordata > Amphibia > Anura > Limnodynastidae > Mixophyes > Mixophyes fleayi. The sequence continues at coordinate 299,106,521 of NC_134404.1, read as the reverse complement.
CTGTGCTTCTTCCTACATCCACTATGTGATACTGTTCTTTTTCCTAGATCGACTATGTGCTACTGTACTTCTTCCTATATTGACTATTTTCTACTGTGCTTCTTCTTACATCAACAATGTGCTACTGTGCTTCTTCCTACATTCACTATGTGCTACTGTGTTTCTTCCTAAATCTACTATGTGCTACTTTTCTTCTTCCTACATCAACTATGTGCTGCTGTGCTTCTTTTTACATTGTCTATGTGCTAATGTGCTTCTCCCTACATCCACTATGTGCTACTGTGCTTCTCCCTACATCCACTATGTGCTACTGTGCTTCTTCCTACATCGACTATGTGCTACTGTGCTTTTTCTTACATTGTCTATGTGCTACTGTGCTTCTCCCTACATCCACTATGTGCTACTGTGCTTCTTCCCATCAACTATATGCTTCTCTGCTTCTCCTTACATCATCTATGTGATACTGAGTTACTTCCTACATCAACTATGTGCTACTGTGCTCCTTCCTATTTGGACTCTGTGCTACTGTGCTTCTTTCTACATCGACTATGTGCTAGAATGCTTCTTCTTACATTGAGTATGTGCTACTGTGCTTCTTCTTACATTGAGTATGTGTTACTGTGCTTCTTCTTACATTGACTATGTGCTACTGTGCTTCTTCCTACATCAACTATGTGCTACTGTACTTCTTCCTACATTGTCTAAATGCTACTGTGCTTCTTCCTACATTAGGCATGTGCAATTGTGTTGCTTCCTACATAGACTATGTGCTGCTGTGCTTCTTCCTACATCGGTGAGATGCTACTGTACTTCCTACATCTTGATTACCTCTACGGGGCTAGTCACCGCTTTCCCCAATAAGTGATTGCAGTAGGAAGCACACAGTCACACATATTATTGTGTGCTACTGTGCTTCTTCTTACATGGACTTCGTGCTGCTGTGCTTTTTCTTACATGGAATATGTGATACTGTGCTTCTTCTTACATTGATTATGTGCTACTGCAGGGTTTCTCAATCTCAGTCCTCAGGGCTCCCTAACAGTGCAGGTTTTCCGGATCACATGTGACATAATTAGGACCACCTGTGGATCTGTTACAATGTGTCAGTCAGTAATGAATACACCTGTGCTCCAGCAAGGAGATATGGAAAACCTGCACTGTTAGGGAGCCCTGAGGACTGAGTTTGGGAAACCCTGTGCTACTTCCTACATTGAAGAAGTGCTACTGTGCTACTGTGCTTCTTCCTACATCGAGGATGTGCTACTGTGCTTATTCCAACATCGAGGATGTGCTACTGTGCTTCTTCCAACATCGAGGATGTGCTACTGTGCTTCTTCCTACATCTTGATTACCTCTGTGGGGCTAATCATTGCTTTCCTAATAAGTGATTGCAGTAGGAAGAACAAAGTCACACATATTATTGTGTGCTATTGTGCTTCTTCCTACATCGAGGATGTGCTACTGTGTTTTTTCCTACATCCACTATGTGATACAGTTCTTTTTCCTAGATCGACTATGTGCTACTGTACTTCTTCCTATATTGACTATTTTCTACTGTGCTTCTTCTTACATCAACAATGTGCTACTGTGCTCCTTCCTACATCCACTATGTGCTACTGTGTTTCTTCCTACATCCTCTATGTGCTACTGTGTTTCTTCCTACATCTACTATGTGCTACTGTGCTTCTTCCTACATCCACTATGTGCTACTGTGCTTCTTCCTACATCTATTATGTGCTACTGTGCTTCTTCCTACATCCTCTATGTGCTACTGTGTTTCTTCCTACATCTATTATGTGCTACTGTGCTTCTTCCTACATCTATTATGTGCTACTGTGCTTCTTCCTACATCCTCTATGTGCTACTGTGTTTCTTCCTACATCTTTTATGTGCTACTGTGCTTCTTCCTACATCCTCTATGTGCTACTGTGTTTCTTCCTACATCTATTATGTGCTACTGTGCTTCTTCCTACATCCACTATGTGCTATTGTATTTCTTCCTACATCTACTATGTGCTACTGTGCTTCTTCCTACATCCACTATGTGCTACTGTGTTTCTTCCTACATCTATTATGTGCTACTGTGCTTCTTCCTACATTGACTATGTGCTACTGTGGTTCTTCCTACATCTACTATGTGCTACTGTGCTTCTTCCTACATCCACTATGTGCTACTGTGCTTCTTCCTACATGGACTATGTGCTATTGTGCTTCTTCCTACATCGAGGATGTGCTACTGTGTTTCTTCCTACATCTACTATGTGCTACCGTGCTTCTTCCTACATGGACTATGTGCTACTGTGCTTCTTCCTACATCGAGGATGTGCTACTGTGCTTTTTCCTACATCCACTATGTGCTACTGTGCTTCTTCCTACACGGACTATGTGCTATTGTGCTTCTTCCTACATCGAGGATGTGCTACTGTGCCTCTTCCTACATCCACTATGTGCTACTGTACTTCTTCCTATATTGACTATTTTCTACTGTGCTTCTTCTTACATCAACAATGTGCTACTGTGCTTCTTCCCATCGCCTATGTGCTTCTGTGCTTCTCCTTACATCATCTATGTAATGCTGAGATACTTCCTACATCAACTATGTGCTACTGTGCTTCTTCCTACATTGTGGATGTGCTACTGTGCTTCTTCCTACATCCACTATGTGCTACTGTTCTTCTTAGTAGTTCGACTATGTGCTACTTTGCTTCTTCCTACATCAACTATGTGCTATTGTGCTTCTTCCTACATTGTCTAACTGCAACTATGCTTCTTCCTACATTGGGTATGTATTAATCTGCTTCTTCATACATTGGGCTTGTGCTACTATGCTTCTTCCTACAAAGCCTATGTGCTACTGTGCTTCTTCTGACATGGACTATGTGCTACTGTGCTTCTTCTTATATTGTCTATGTGCTACTGTGCTTCTCCCTTCATCAACTATGTGCTACTGTGCTCCTTCCTACATCGAGGATGTGCTATTGTGCTTCTTCCTACATCCACTATGTGCTACTGTTCTTCTTAGTAGATCGACTATGTGCTACTGTGTTTCTTCCTACATCGACTATTTGCAACTGTGCTTCTTTGTACATCGCGTAGGTGCTACTGTGCTTCTTCCCACTTTGACTATGTGCTACTGTGCTACTTCTTACATCCACTATGTGCTACTTTGCTTCTTCTTACATCATCTATCTGTTACTGTGTTACTTCCTACATCGACCATGTGCTACTTCTTAAATCGACTATGTGCTACTATGCTTCTTGTTACATCAACTATGTGCTACTGTTCTTATTCCTACATCGTCAATGTGCTACTGTGCTTCTTTCTACATCAGGTATGTGCTGCTGTGTTTCTTCCTACATCAGGCATGTGCTACTGTGCTTCTTCCTACATTGTCTAAATGCTACTGTGCTACTTACTACATCGACTATGTGCTACTGTGTTTCTTCCTGCATCAACTATGTGCTACTGTGCTTCTTCCTACATCGACTATGTGCTACTGTGCTTCTTCTTTCATCAAAAATGTGCTACTGTGCGTCTTCCTACATTAACTAACTGCTGCTGTGCTTCTTCCTTCATTAAGTATGTGCTACTGTGCTTCTTCCTACATCGAGTATGTGCTACTGTGCTTCTTACATCATCTATGTGCTACTGTGCTTCTCCCTACATCTACTATGTGCTACTGTGCTTCTTCCTGCATCGACTATGTGCTACTGTTGCTCTTCCAACATCGACTATGTGCTACTGTGCTTCTTCCTACATCAGGCATGGGCTACTGTGCCTCTTCCTACATTGTCTAAATGCTACATTGGGGATGTGCTACTGTGCTACTTCATACATTGACAATGTGCTACTGTGTTTCTTCCTGCATCAACTATGTGCTACTGTGCTACTTCATACATCGAGGATGTGCTACTGTGTTTCTTCCTGCATCAACTATGTGCTACTGTGCTTCTTCCTACATTGACTATGTGCTACTGTGCTTCTTCTTACATTGTCTATGTGCTACTATGCTTCTTCCTACATCGACTATGTGCTACTGTGCTTCTTCTTATATTGACTATGTGCTACTGTGCTTCTTGTTACATTGAGTATGTAACATAGTAACATAGTAACATAGTTGATGAGGTTGAAAAAAGACACCAGTCCATCAAGTTCAACCTATTTTGGATCTCCTGCGATCCTACTCACATCCACTGTGTGCTACTGTGCTTCTTTCTACATCCACTATGTGCTACTGTGCTTCTTCTTACATCCACTGTGTGCTACTGTGCTTCTTCCTACATCGAGTATGTGCTACTGTGCTTCTTCTTACATCCACTGTGTGCTACTGTGCTTCTTCCTACATCAAGTATGTGCTACTGTGCTTCTTCCTACATCGAGTATGTGCTATTGTGCTTCTTCCTACATCGAGTATGTGCTACTGTGCTTCTTCCTACATCCACTGTGTGCTACTGTGCTTCTCCCTACATCCACTGTGTGCTACTGTGCTTCTTCCTACATGTGCTACTTCTTACATCATCTTTGTGCTACTGTGCTTCTTCCTACATCGAGTATGTGCTACAGTGCTTCTTCTTATATCGACTATCATCATCATTTATTTATATAGCGTCAGCAAATTCTGTAGCGCTTTACGTGCTACTGTGCTGTATCTTTCATAGACTATGTTTTATTGTGATTCTTCTTATATTGGGTATGTGCTACTGTGCTTCTTCCTACATTTGGTATATGTTACTGTGCTTCTTCTTACATTGGGCATGTGCTACTGTGCTTCTTCTTATATTGTCTAAATGCTATTGTGATTCTTACTACATGGACTATATGTGAAAAGTGATGAGTTGAAAGTGGGAGTATAGAAAGTATAAGGTAGGTTACTTCCTCTTTCTCCTATTTATCTGGCTCCCACTCTGTTATCAGTCACTACACTAACCACACACTAGGATGATATTCTTTGATCATCTAGCAGCAGACAGCGATAGTGAGCAGTCGCATAGTTTTGTGTTTGACTTTCTTTTCCATTGGACAATGATAGATCAAAAAATAGCATGGACCAAAAACAAATAATTCATTTTATATACTAAAGTGGTAAACAATGGTATGGGGAATGTTTCATTCAAATAAACTATATTTGTGTTTTTTTTTCTAATTAGTTAAAATGGACAGGGGTCTTAGGGATCCTGGTCCATTATACAGGAATCACTAGGGTTGCAAAGTTCACACACTAGGGGTCCTAATCTTGTTCAATGCACTGGCCTTAACAGCCCATGGGGGAGTTGGAGGAGTTACTTTGTATTTTTGCACTCAAGGATGGTACATACATCCTGGTGTGCACATATAAAGGGCATGGTCACATAGCATAGGGGGCCATCACATGGGGGTGTGCAGAGTGATTCCGAACTATGGAATAAAAGCAGGGTAGGGTCCTCTATAATGTAATGTCAGGTATTGCCAGGGCCCCATTTACCACTGCATTGGTTGCTTCATCTGGCGGTAGTTCCTCCACTGCCCTATTGCACCTCTTGGGTGGTTCCAGGACCCTTTTTTCAACTATCGTACCTTATCAAATACAAAGTAAAACTTTACAGATGAGTACTTTGGTGTAGTCATTGATTATTTTCATGTGACCAATAACAGTAGTTCATCATACAAGATTTTAGGCATATTTCTTAATCAATGCACATCTTTGAGTTTGTCATTAACGCTTTAATAATACAGTATGTCTTAATATTTTTTATTCCTGGATAAAGAAAGGACTGTTGGTGTGGTTTGCAGTAAGTAACTACTTTGCTCTTATAAACCAGGATATTAACTATATAACAGCAAAGAGCCTCCTGTAAATAATGTCATCATGGATTACACGCAATACTTATATGTGAATGTAAAATCTGATTTTTTTATATAACGCAACCTTCTGTTATATTTTAGCAATTAATATTTATTATTAATAACCTCTGCCTTTTAAAACACTATTCCTAAGTAGCATAAATACAATGCGAAACATTTGTAGACAATAACATCCAGAGGAATTCTGTGACTTGTTGTATTATTCTGTTACGTCACTAGAGGTCACTAATGATTGTAAAGAGAACATCTTTCAGACTGTCGCTTGCACTTTCATGCACTTACAGACATCAAAATGCGAGAACACACAGAGCATTTTATTTTGCACAAATGTACTTAATTGTTTGTCTGATCAGAAGAATACCCACAATCTGCTTTTTTTAAATTAGCCCTGGATAATTTACACATACATTTGAGGGATTGTAGGTCCTGGTGGAAAACCTTATAGTGAGAACAGTAAATGCGTCTCTACAAAGTCCATCCTACTACGGCTTTAGTACCATTCTCTTCATTACTTTCAAGTTTTCAGTGTTTCTTCTAAAATATTGCTTGTTTGAATGATTTGATTACTGGCCGACATGTAGCGGCTAATACACTTTCCCATATAAAGTGCACTGGAAGGTGTATGAGGCTTCCCATTGAAAGTACAGGTTGAGGCTGGGACTCAGCTACCTCCAAAGACACGTAAGGAACAAATCTTTTCTCAAAGAAAAAATTATCTGCTTCTGCCCACAAACCAGGGAGTCACCCTGTAAATGGGCCCTCTCCACCCCTTGAATTTCTTTTAAATATGTGTAAAGCAAAAACTAATTTTTGCATGAGGTCATAAAATGAGACGTATGGGTGGACCTAACTCACATTTAGTTAGGAACGTGCGATCCGCCCAGCTACACCTATCAGAAGATGTAAAATGTTGCATCCTTGCAGACACCCCTATCTTGGCCCAAAACCCATACACTCCCTTATAGAAGCAAACATTGGAACATCACTTAACCAAGCTGTATTGTGCTCTGTGGGCCCGCAGTTTTGCCTTTATATATATAACCTTCACTGTATTATTCAGTATTCAGTCACATAAGATCAGAACTTTACTGTTGCAAAATATTATTTATTTATTTTGACTCTTTAACTTGTAATCTTTTTACATTGGTTCCTTCCATCTGAACTGAAATGAGAAGACATTGTAATCTCATGTTTCTTCAGTTTCTGGTTGGAAAGTGTGATATAAAGTATGTTCTTGATGGCACAAGTTCCATAAATTATCTTTCTAGATGATGAGTAATCTAGACATTTTATTTTAGCAACTCAAATTGTAAATTTTCACCATTCAGAAGTTCAGAAATCCTCTTTTATTTAACTGCTCATTTTGTGCTAGTAATTTCGAGACTACTAGTTTACTGTTCCCTATAAATATCTTGTATTTATTCAAATGCCTTTTACAGATAAGTAAAGCATTTTGCAAAATATCACATAAATTCGGAATATCCTCCAAACTTTATGTAGTACATTTACCTTAATGAAGATTAAGGTAAATGTTGTATAGATGTATATGTTTATTTATATTGTGCCATACAGTGTTTGCCATGCATAATAACATTACAAGAAATATAAAATACATAGTGGGAGTAACAAGTGCAATTAGTAGAAACATTATGAGTGAGGTCAATGCCCTGAAGAGCTTACAAATAGGTGATTGAAGATATACAGCAATAAAAAGGTAACAAGTGAACAAGCTCGGAATACAAATTCACAAGTGGGCAGCACAGTGGGGTCATTTGATTCCAACCACGGCCCTATCTATGTGGAGATTGTATGGCTTCCCTGAGTTTGTATGGGTTTCCTAGCTGCATAATATGTAGGTGCTATTTAAATAACTGTTAATAAATAGGTTTAAATGATTTAAAGAGAACCTGCCTGCACACGGGATGGCTGTTTGTGCACTATGTATTTCTAAATATAAAACAGAAATGCTTCTCCTCTATCTCCTCCATCAGGCTCGGAGAACCCCTGTGTGCTGGTGTGCTCTATTTGCTAATTGCTCAACTTGGCTTCAGACTACAGTATGGAGGGCTGTACGATGGAAGAAGACAACATGGGAGAGGACATAGTATAGTTTGTTGCTCATTTGCATATAGGGCCCCATTTAGAAATAGATGTAAATCCTTTTGTGTAAAACTGTACATTCCACATTGCAGATGTACCAAAACTTGTGCCCATAGTTGGAGTTATACATATCTTGGAATTGTGGACTCTTGTATCTGGAAGGGCGAATTGGGGGCATTTAAGTGCATATAGACTGCACTAAGGGCATGACATGCAAGTTAAGCATGCCCCTTATAGATGAGTCATATTTAGAATGACATATATTTTAAGTTGATGTTGGGTCATGACACTGGCATGGTTTTTGGTATAAACAGGTAGACTATGTTAACAACAAAATAAAGGTAATTGGTGTTTCAGTCGAAATTATAAGGGAGAATAGTAGAACACTCAGTGTCTGAATCATCCAGGAACGTAAATGCTGATATGTGCCATATTTTGTGTAAAATCCATCTGCGTATGCCCAGAACTGGACCATACACCAGTGAACTCAGCAACGTCCAATTCATCTTCGAGCCCAAAGCACTCTTACTGCTGTCTATGATTTCTGGGGAGGAACGGGATGGGGAATGGGCGTATGTATGTAATCAATGTACAGAAAGGGAGTGCCAAGCTCGAGCGCAGACAGCAGCATCCGATTCAAGCTTTGGGCATTTCTAAGGTACGTGATATTCAGTTCTATCACTTGTAGCAGCTACAGGTCTGGTGTAAGTGCTGATTACTATGAAAGCTAGAACATAGGTTCACAGTCAGCTTCAAGTGTTAAAATGTATTTTATGTACAGTAGACATTCATAACATCCTAGTAAATGTATTTTTAAAGCGGGGGGGAACACTTTTTTTTATTTTTTAATGTTTTGTAATTAATGACTATATTATTAACAGGTATTTATTGAACAGTTTTTTTCTTTGCATTCTTTTGTGACTTGATATTTCACATATGTATTGGATGTATCCTGTAGTGCCTTGTCTTTTAGAACAGAGCGGACCTAGAGCCGTGTTAATCAACAGGCATATCTTCAGATCCACTCCTTGATGAATACGGCGTATCCCCAATGTAAATGTGTTTTAAAAAAAGAAAAGCACAAAAAAAAGCACATTACATGCGATTTGCTTTCTTTGATGAATGAGGCCCTCAATATAAAGCCTTGATGCACCCCTATTGTCTCCATTTGCTTCCCACCCCATCCTAAACAATCCCCTCCTCTCGTCCCCCCCCACCCTACCCCTTCCACACGCTTCTCTCCACCTGTCCGTTGGCTTTCCTGCCCCTCTTAAACGTTAGTTCAGAATAGGAGGTAGGGAGGGCCAAATTCATGAGAGCTTTTTGTTGAGTTTCCTTTGCTCAGGTTGTGTCTTTTATCATAGTTTTGTCTATTGTGTCTTCTGGTATTGATTTTACTGATGCTATTTTTTCTCCTGTCCCTTACATGTTTGTATTTTGTTTATTGTTGATTGTATGATTCTGCAGATTCTTAGGCGCTTTATAAATAAACTGTGATGATGATAAGGAATGACAATAAAGAAGATACTATATTGTACACCTTCCAAATCTCCAAACCTTTGAAATGAATATGTTGGCCACTCTTTTGTTATATAACAGACAGGGAGCACAAGCTTTAGAACACTTTGACTAATGTTATTGTTTGTGCCATGACCTGGCTCTGAATCGAAAACCCAATAAAATCACATACAATTTTTAGCAGTTGTGAAGGTCATATACATTATTTCAAGACACATCTGAGCAATGTAATAAAAGGTGTCTCACACACAAAGTTACCACCTGTAATAATGACATTGGCCATAGTTACCCACTCTCGTGATTAAAACACGTCATAATAATTTTTAAAAAAAATTAAAAGGGCTCCAAAGAAGTAGGACTTGATGGCAAGTTAACACTTTTGCCAAGGGTGCGCCCCTAAAGAATTTCCCACCTTGCTACACCTCAAGGCACACTTTTACTTTATGGAGGCTGCTCCAGAGACCACAGTAGGCCTCCACCTTGGACTGCACTGGGTGGACCCTACGGACACACCTGCACAGACGAAGGCATTATCCGCTGCCACGTCATGTGACCTCTTGTATTTAGCTGTAAGGATACCAGTGGAATATAACTGTCCTGACTGAGAGGAAAATGAGAAGTAATTCCATTTAATGAATATCCAATAGGCAGAGACATAGCTAGAAGCAAATAGAAGCCAAGGCAGGATTAAAATATAGGCATACTGTATGTTACAAAAATGACCCATATTAACTTCAGTAATACTATATTACATATTATAGTACAAGCTTTCCTAATGAACACTGCAGTAATGACAACAGAACTCACTGATTGTAGGTGATAACATTAGAGCTCTGTGTTTATACAGATATTATATACAGGAATATATATACATACATATATATATATATATATATATATATATATATATATAATATATATATATATATATATATATATATATTTACATACATATATATATATATATATATATATATAGGATTCCTCCTGATGAAGTTGGCTACAACGAAACGCGTAGAGGATTGAATAAGCAGACCAGATACAAGATCGTTGGTCACGGACTACCTACTCGTATTTTACATGTTGTTTTACAAGAAACCTTTTGGTACGTGTATATATTTTTGTGAATTTATACCATTAAAAGTCTGATGATGCACTATGGAAGCGCCCCTTTCTGCTTGATTTTTTAGATGAATTTATACCCGTGGAGATTGGGCCAAAAAAGGGAAGACGCGCGGCTCCTATGCCGCTAGTGCTTTAAAGAATCTGGCTATTCAACTTAACAGATTGAGCTGGACTGATATTTTATTATAAGACATTTGGGACTATACTCTTGGCGCACTGTATAACTATTATACACTATATATATATATATATATATATATATATATATATATATATATATATATACACACACATACCTTCACGTGTATATTATGTTGTGTATTATATTAATATTATTATTTTTACATTTTCCCTCTCATCAGATTCAGCTAAGCAAATAAAATTCCCCAAATACCTTCTTAGGCTATACTTGCAGATTATAACACCTCTACATAATTCATGAAAAATTTACATTTATTTTAATTCTATAGACGAAAGTCTAAGAGGCACTTGAAAAATTGGAGATGTTTCCTATAGCAACCAATAAGATTCTAGGGGGGGTATTCAATTGTTAGCGAGATCACCGGAAAAAACGAGCGCTCGAAAAATTTTCGCGTTAATATGGTAATATGCGCGTAAATACAGTTAATACGGTAGTTTAGTCGCTGAATTTAATGAGCTGCGAGATGAAATTCAGCGAGTAATTACCGTATTAACGCTAATATTTTTCGAGCGCTCGTTTTCCGGGGATCTCGCTAACAATTGAATACCCCCCTAACTGTCATTTTGTAGAATGTACTAAATAAATGATAACTAGAATCTGATTGGTTGTTATAGGCAACATTTTCACTTTTTCAAACCCGCAGTTTAATAAATATACCCCTAAGCGGGTCTTAATATTGAAGCCAGAGCAGTAACTAAAAATATTAGCTTGTGGGGGAAGAAGGAAAACTGACACCCCCTAGTCCACAACTGTACCAAAATTAACCTTAGATATTCATTATTCCTGCACCCCATTTATCTTTACGCTCTGGGAGTTTGCCCCTCTCCCACAATCCTTACTCCCCGCCCTGACTGAAGCAAATGATATCATAAATCCCTATGCAATATTTTTATCTTTAACTTGCAATTCAATAAAAATCAATCTTCAGTAATTTATTTGTTACTTTGGGCTTATTTAATAACATGGTGCTATGTGCTGAAATGTGATGTAAACATTCACTAATTTTCATTCAATTTCTGCCCTAGAAAAATTAGAATTTGATTGGTTCCTAGGGGTACAGCTTCACTTTAATAAAGTTTGGTGGAATTTTTTGCAGAACAAATTTTTGTGTTTGAACAGAAGCTGGGACAAGTGATACAATCTTTGAGTTCACTTTTGCTTTGCAATCACACATAATGATGATCACTCGGCACTGTATATGCAAATTCACATATTACAGAATTTATGTTCTACATCAGAGCTCAGAAAACAATGATTTTTTCACTCACTCTGCTCTGTGGTGGGGTTTGAATTCCAATCAGTACAAAACTAATGAGGGGAAATGTGTACAACACTTAAGACCAAGTTTCACCTGGAAACCTGTTTAATAAGTCGAATATTCCACTGAACAGTTTTGAAAGTGTTGCTTTTCCCTAGTTATAACACATTTATACCTATTGCATTAGTTTATTAAATAAGCCCCTTTGTGACATTCTTGACAAGTTGGACCCCAGAGTACTTGTTGTCTAGGAAACATAAATTAATCAATACATTAAAAGCTGCAATGCAGTCTCGGAGATAAGGTGAGACCTCTTTTCTAATGCTAACAAGCAGTATGCAGTTAGTGGTTCATGGGATCTGTCAAACTAAATGTAAAATCTGGAACTTTTAATTATGTAGTTTATTGCTCCCTCTATGTAATACTGCATGCACTCAATTTCCCATTTAATGCTGACATTATGATTTGATCCAAGAGGGCATATTCCATATTCTAGAATGTTAATAAGCACATACAGTATGAGGTGTAGAAAGCAGAGTGTGACTGACAATGCTTGTGGAAATGAAGCCAGACAGCCTTCAGATAACCAAGTAACAATGCTGCCTGAAAACTATCACAGCTCTGTCGGAAACAATCCGCACAGCTTCAATTTTCTTAAGTGCGCCGCAATAATAATAATAAATGAATAATAAGGATTTTATATAACCACAAGTATTATAGTCTTAGGTTGCATTAAAGTAATATTAGTGGTAATGTATTTTCATTTAAACCTGTTTAAATACTGTACATAAGGGATCAGTCTGTAGCTCACCAGTGGTTGAGGAACTAAAAGGAATTAGATCCTTGGCTGTTTAAGTTTATTGTAAACTGGTTTTCCCTTTTATTTGAGCAACAAATGAGTTTGGACTTTCAAGTATCGGAACATCCTTCTTCAAAGTCAAAAACGTATTATGGCAATGTAAAAACTCTGTCCATTATTAGAGAATGTCCTGGAGTTCAGAAAAGATAAAAGAAAAGTTTTCATGCTAAATTATTTTTTTGAAGATAATATTCCATTGTTGAAACAAGTGTAAACTGTGATATTGTTTATTGATGAAGAATATCACCTTACCAATGGTGGATTACATTTCTTTCAAAGATGGATGAGTTCACGGCTGTGGTTTAACTCTGGTCACCAAAACATTGGGAGTTTGGGTGGACAATATTGTAACTCATGTCATTAGTTAGGGCTGTGAATGTGTTCATCAGTGGATCTGATGAGACTGGTAGCAAGGTCAATGCTTTTTTCAATCATCACCAGAAAAGCTATTTGACCTCAGGCTACATATCTGCTGCCTATGGCTGTGGGACCTTGGATGCTGATGTTTTGTCCAACCAAAATTAGCCAAGAGATATATATATCTCTTCCTTGTTACCAATACATCTATATATCAACCTACATTAGCGATACCTTCTATTTAGAACTTATTAACCATTATAGGACCACCGAGCTAAGTTTGCAGTGGATCTGCAATTTTATCCATTTTTGTTTTTGGTTTTAATATTTCGCCAGCTTTTGGGTATAGGATGATTTATCAAATAAATTTTAATGCATATCAATAAAATTGAATTTTATTTAAATAAATATACTCATCCATTGTTCTGAGTGCCCCTCAGTCACCTGCTTTTCTCCTTTCCTTTTGATATACACTACATTTCAGGTGTATGGGTGCACCGTTCAGGATGTTGTTTACTATATTATAAACATCCTGTTTTTGATAGGCTATAATATATTAGAGAGCCTATCAATAGACCTTGGTGTGAGATTTGCCTAGTGCGGATACCTTTCTCTCTTTACAAACTAGTCTTAAAGTATGCCTGCTTATATATTACATTGCACAAATACATTAAACATTTTTTAACATTTGAATTAAACAATTTCAGTTGATTCCTTCCTACCTTTATGTGCCTGCAAGGGCAATTTCCATGCAGGGCCCTCTTAAGACCATCTTGGGCCCCCGGGCACAGCAGTGCACCGGGGCCCCTATATATACAAAAAATAAATAAAAATGATTATATATATGGGCCCGTCGGAGGAAGCCCAAAAAAAAAAAACCTGGAAAAAGAAAAGAAGAAAATACTTACCGTGCTGTCAGCTGGCGATCCGGCTCCCTCCCTGGCCTCCTCCTCCGTCGCGCTCGCAGTGCATGTCGGACGTCATCCCGCCAGCCCGACATCCATTGCGGAGCGCGACGGAGGAGGAGACCAGGGAGGGAGCCAGATCGCCAGCTGACAGCACGGTAAGTATTTTCTTATTTTCTTTTTCCAGGTTTTTTTTTTTTGGCTTCCTCCGACGGGCCCCCCTTTGCTGCAGGGCCCCCGGGCACCTGCCCATTGTGCCCTATGGGAAAGACGGCCCTGTTTCCATGGATGGATTAATCATGAAAGCAAGAGAGTATGTTATTATAACATGTTAGTAGCTTGAAATTGAGGCTAGCCAGTATTTATTTATTACAGGAATCGCAAGTGTGTATGCACTCAGGACGGGCACTGTAGGCAGATATCTATAAAGTGTGCAAAGTCACAATATTTTCAGCAGATAGTCATGACAGATGAATAGCACAGATCTGAAGGTAAATCATGTAGGTGTGTACGCATAATTCCGCATGCTCATCGGGACTTTCAGTCATTAGTAAAATTATTACAGAATTCACATCTGCAGTAATTTTCTGTAGTGTGTACCCAGCTTAATTTGTAAGTTCCCTTTTGTTAGTTTTTTTTAGATATTAATTTAAAGTTGATTTAAAGCTGCAATCCAATGAAAAATGATGTATTTTTTTTATATAAATGACTGGTTTACTGCAAGAAAATACATGTTAGTGTTCATTTTTCCTTTTCTTTAAGATGATATTAATGATATACAGATTGATAAGTATCATATTATTACCGTGGCAAAAAAATCACATCACTTTTGATGTAGTTAGCATAGATGCTCTGCTGTGATTGACTACAGCACAGGAAAGCCTCTCTGATTGGCTACTTTTGTATAGAAAACATATGGTGTATGAGTAACAAAAACTATACATAGAGGGCCTGAGTCATTAGTGAAAGTAAGGCAAAAAAGGATTAAATGTTTTCTGGTACAAACCAATGTTACAATGCAAGGAGTGCAAATTGGTTTATTATATACTTACCTACTTTCTCCTTGCTTCGTCCCTGGAGAGGGGCATGCATGGAGGGCGGGAGGGGGAGGGGCACGGCCAATCGCGTAATTTTGGCCCTGCCCCCACAACGCAAATGCCGTTTTGTTGTGGGGCGGGGTCAAAATGACGAGATTTGCGGTGAATCGCGTCATTTTGGGGTGCCAGGGGAAGGATGCAGGAGATTTGCTAGCTCTCCCGGGAGTCCGTGAGACTGACCCAAATTTCGGGAGTCTCCCGGACATTCCGGAAGAGTTGGCAAGTATGGTTTATTAGTTTGCACATAAGTTAAATACTGGCGTTTAATTATCTAGCAAACACAAATACTTAATAGCTTTATTTTTACACTGACATTTAAAGTTGATCTAGGACATGTCCTATCCCAATTATAAATTTATCCCCACATTTTATAATTTACCTCCTTCTCCAATGGAACATGGTTTTGCCTAGGTGCAAAGTTACACCTTTTTATGTTTTGCTCTCCTTAATGAGAGAGAGAGAGAGGGAGAGAGAGAGGAGTATGTTTTCCTGTTATCAAGGGTCAAATTAGTATTCTCCCAAAAAAGTAGACCTGAAATACATATATCCTCCAGTAAAAGCAAGCATTTCACATGTACTTCTATGTAAAAATCCTTAAAACATAAAACATATTATATGTCAATATATATAGTTCATGGTTTACAGAACTGAAATAAACAATCATGCGCCTTCCTCCTTTCAAATCTGTTTCTTCAAATTTGGTAGCTTTCTTTACATCACGCAATGAAACAGATTTGTAAAATATGCAGGGAATCCGCAGCAGGGGGTCCCCCTGCCATAATGGCAAACCAGACCCAGGCTGTTCAGCATTGGGCTCAATTCCCTAGGGAGTGGGGTATGCAAAAAAGTGTGCGGGCCTCTCCTCTAGGGAGACCCAAGCCCTAGTGATGAAGGCACTAGGGTTCTTCCCACACCCCTGGGCGGTGGGTGTGAGGTAATAAAGTGTGAAAAAAAGAAAAAAAATATATAAAACATATATTTTATTTTGTGGAACTAGAAGTCTCAGCCAGCTCAGGCTGCCATTAACAGTCTGGGCATACTGGTGCTTGAAGAACTACAAGCACCAGCATACCCATGGAAGCCAGGGCATGCTGGCACTTGGAGAACCACAAGTCCACTGAGCCATGTAGCCCCACAAAGTAAAATTTAAATGAAACACACCCCTCTTTGAAAAAACATTAGATTAATAAAAAACAAACAAACCCTAAAGTGTAAATAAATCAGACACCTCGTTTAAACCACATATTTTTATTAAAAATAATAAAACCCCATCTGCTGTCTTCATCTATAATGGATCCAGTTGTCACACTATATTGCGTACCTGCTATTGTTGGCGCAACTCAAAAGAAGGTGCGGAGTCTAACGTGCCCCTGGTATTCACCAGGGACCGCCGCAAGGCGGTATGGACTCCGCTGCACGGACACGCAGGTCACGGTCCTTCCACGAGTCAACAGTGAGATACAGTGGGGGTGTCAGACAGGCCGGGTCGGTAACGTTCTGGTAATAGAAGTACACAGGGGTATCCGGAGGAATGGTGA
The DNA here is from genome assembly GCF_038048845.1 of Mixophyes fleayi. NCBI lineage: Eukaryota > Metazoa > Chordata > Amphibia > Anura > Limnodynastidae > Mixophyes > Mixophyes fleayi. The sequence continues at coordinate 299,089,720 of NC_134404.1, read as the reverse complement.
GGCAAGCCGGGTCGGTAACAATCTGGTAAAGCGGTACAAAAGGGAAATCCAAAAGGGGTGGTCAAATGGTCCGGGTCAGAAGGTCACAGGCAAACAAGAAACGGTCAGGAACAAATGCTTGAATCAGAAACACAGAAACGCTGGAGGCAGGAAGACCTGATACTCTGGCACAGGTGAGTGCTCAGGAAGTGCCTTTTATAATTAGAGGGACCAATGGGAGACAGTGGGCGGCAGCGCTGGTCTCAGCTGCCGCCGAGACTACAGAGTAGCGTCCCGTTGCCTAGCAACGGGATGCGCATGTGCAGAAGGCCGCGTGAGGAGGCTGGAACTTCCGCGTCTGGTTGCCTGGTAAACCACCGGTCTTTTTTGAGCATGCCATAATTGAGTAAGCTAGTTTAGGAGGTTTCCCTTTCCATTTAAAGGGCATTACTAACCTTAAGCTCCTCTACTCTGATTCAGGGCTATTATCCTTCTCTGAATTGAGGGATAAATTCCACATTCCTAATTAAGATTTCTACAAGTACCTACAGGTCAGGCACTGGCTACACTCCGTGTACCCTCGGGGCTCCTCACTTCAACACCCTCCAGCTATTTTTTTATCTAGACTTTCAACTGGAAGCAACAAAGCGGCTATCTCCTTCTGGTACACCCACATTAACACAAGTCAACTCCCGATAAAGGCCCCTTCCCAGCTAGCCTGGGAGAGGGATATTGGCCGGGAATTTGACTCAGATCAGTGGGACAAAATCTATCAAAATGCCCACAGGATGTTGAGGTGTTTGAATCACTCGGAGATGCTTTACAAGCTACTCTACAGACTCTATATGACCCCCGATAGGTTGCATACGATCTGGCCAGACCAGTCCAGGACCTGTTGGCGTGGTTGTGGAGAGATAGGGGATATCTTCCATGTTTTTTGGAGTTGTCCAGTGGTCAGAGACCTTTGGGCAGAAGTGTACGCCTTAATCTCAAAAGTAATTCGAACCCCGATTCCTAGCACACCAGAAGTCGCTCTCTTGCATTTCTTTCCTCCACAAGTTTTGATGGGGGATCGGTTTGTCATAGGCCACATTTTTATAGCCACCCGGGCGGTGATTGCCCAAGCCTGGAAATCAGCCACGCTGCCGTCCATAGGCAAGATAATCTCAAAGGTTCAGTTAAGTTGTGATATGGAAACGCTGGGGATCCCTTACTCTTCCTCTGCCTCCTGTCCCCACATCATATGGTTTGAATGAAATGGATATGTAGCCAAATCCTCAGTCCTGCCTGTCTCTGGGGGAACCCCTTCTAAATCTCCTTAGTAAAATAAAAGGTCTACTGTCTATGATGTTTCTCAAATGTCTTGTAAAATCTGTAAAATGTTAAGAGTGGTACTGTGTCATGCTTTTGCTTTGTATTGATGTGTATTGCCTCCCCTCCTACCCCACCCTTTTAACCACCCCCTTCTCCTTTTTTTCCCCTTGTTATTTACAATGTATGTTTTTATGTTCTTTTTGTACTTTGTATCCAAAACGAAAAACTTTAATAAAATCATTATTGAGAATATCTACCATGCTTGGGGAAGCTGTTGTTCCAGACCCAGCTCTGGCACTTTTTCACGTCTATCCCACAGTGCGATAGATATGTACTGGGATATATTTTAAAAGTGGCTATTGCTGCAATAGCCCAAAAATGGGAGACTCCTGTCCTACCCACTCTATCCAAAATTATTTCAGAGATCCAGTTTAGTTTCTACATGGAGACTATAGATATGCCCTATTCCACGTATGCTTCAGTTCCTATAATGAAATGATTCAAATGGCATGAGTACATCACGGACGAAATGGGTTTGACTTAGGGGGCTTTGGCCTCCCCTCCTCATGCTTTGCCCTTTGCTTTAACTGAATCCTCTCAACACTGATAGCAGTTGTTGTTTTTTTATTTATATATGAGGTCTGTCTGGGCATACCTGTTATGTCTCGGTGGTATGTTCCGTAATCTACATTTTTGTTGTGTCCTACCTTTATAATGTTAATTTATATCCTTTTGCCAAAGTAATTGTGATATGTCCATGTGGGGCATATCACAGCCCATGTGGGGATCACCCCCTCGCCCAGTTTCGTAGTCCCCCTTTTTTTCTGTTCTCTGATCTATGCCATTAAACTTTTCAATAAAAATTATTGGTGTGATGGTGGTGTGGAGGATCAGCTACGACGCTCAGTGCCTGCGATGAAGGTAGGGCATCCCAGCGTGGTGAGGGTTAATGGGTCAAGAGATAAGCCTAGCGTTGTGCCTTTTCTCTGTAGCATGTAGTACAATGGATGCCTCAGGCTGGATCAACAAATGCCTTTGTGACCAAGGAAGGCCATGTAGGTTTCTTCTGGGGCAATAAAGAGTGTGTAGCAGGATGCATAAAGATCACAGAGCCAGATCCAGATCCAGACAGATAGAAGCATACACCAGAGTAAGGATTCAGGCAGCAGGACTAGAGATAGACACTCTCTATAGGGAGAGCTGGGGGTCAGAGATGAATCGGAAGGCAAGAGATGACCGTAGGATGAACAGGCATGTATCAGGAGAAGATTACAGGGTCCACCAGAGAAGTCAGCAGGAGTAGGCCATAGGAGAAGTGTCACTATGTCTGTGAATCAGCTTCATAAAAAATTTTTTTTCAATAATAACATGATTTTAAAATTTATTTTACTTTTTTCTACAAATCAAGAGTATTATTGCTCAAAAAATATAATCAATTAATGGCTAGCTGTATGAAATGATAGTAAAACACTAGGTTTAGTGTCTTGTATTAGTTATTAGGTTATTTGTTGGTAGTGCAGTATAGGTTGGCAGTGAGAATGAAAATCAATCCTGAATGTCTTGCTGTCTCATTTGTTGGGTTAGGCAAAGTTATTTGTGCATACTTTTAGGGGCCATTGCATACATACAGTATGTTCCTGCCAATGTTGAGCTCTGGGGATTTTGCGCATCACCGCTCCTATCCTGAAATAATGAGAAATACTCATGATCAACCAATGCCCACCAATTGTCCTGTATGACGCAGAAATAAGCTTTTGATTTTTTTGTGATGTCTCAACACACTTGCTGGAAACATTTCTGAAAAATGATTTCTTTCTTCAGGGAATAAAAAGTCCTGATGTCAGCTGACATGAAAATCCTACACCCTGGGATCACTGCGTGCAATGTTGCCAGTATAATGCGCATTGAGATGTGAGTAGAATAAGTCATAGTGTAGGAGTCAAAAATGAAATCAAACAATGCTGCAAATAGAAAAAATGTGTGTTTAGATATCAAAGTAAATTATAATTGAAAATGAATAATTATTAATGAAAAATATAAAAAAAATATATTAATATATATATATATATATATATATATATATATATATATACACACACATATACATATACATATACATATATAGTTTCCATTGTCTGATTTGGATTTTTAGATGTGCTATGAAATGATATATCTTTGTTTACATTGTTTTTATTATATTATATATAGTGTGCAATAAAATGCTATATTTTTATCAATCTGTCATCTGTTATATTTTTATTTATATATCTATTTTTGTATACATTTTACATTATTCATCGTTATATGATCGTAATTATATATAATTATATATATATATATATATATATATTTAATTATTTTTTTTAAATTAATATTTTTTTTATTACTTTTCAATTATAATATACTTTATTATCTATATCCAAATTTTTTCCATTTTCAGCCCTGCTTGTTTTAAATTTTGTTTTCTTGTATTGATAAATTAGGGAATATCAACTATCCCTGCAATTTCAGCTTCTGGATCAATGTATTTTGCAGATGACACTAAACTCTGTAAGGTAATAAAATCAGAGCAAGATGTAGCTTCTCTACAGAGGGACTTAAATAAACTGGAGGATTGGGCGGCTAAATGGAATATGAGGTTTAACACAGATAAATGTAAGGTGGGTCAATACAGAGAGCTTTCATGGGAACTTTTTACCCCAAGGACCATACACAGGACACGTGGTCATCCCCTAAGGTTAGAGGAGAGGAAATTTCACAACCAGCAAAGGAAGGGGTTCTTTACAGTAAGGGCAGTCAAGATATGGAATTCATTGCCAGGGAAGGTTGTGATGGCAGATTCAATAGATATGTTTAAGAAAGGGTTAGACAAATTTTTAGCGGAAAGGTGTATCCAGGGATAAGACCGTTAATTTAAAATAAAGGTTAGTAGTGGATATAGGGTAAAAATTGGATTGCAATATTGAGTCTGGAGGGATTTTCAAAATTGAAACAGATGGGCGGTTGCCTACTCTGGATTAATTTCAAATATAAGTGCAGGATCGCAGGAGATCCAAAATAGGTTGAACTTGATGGACTGGTGTCTTTTTTCAACCTCATCAACTATGTATGTTACTATGATACTATATTTTATCATTTCAATTAGCGCCTTGGTCACCTTTTTGGAGTTTATTTTTACATAGCGTAGGAATCCGTGACCCAGAATGTACCTGAATTTTTTAAGTTTTATGAGCACAGTCAGCATGGCTTTAAAGCATTGCTTGCCCAGCAGATATTAACGGAGACATTTGAAAGAACCTTAAGGGAAACAGAATTGTCTTCTATAGAGCACTTAATCAGATGATGGGTATGGGTAATGGTAAAAGCGCACAAACATTTCTTGTTTAGACATCTCTGAGATAATGTGTAAATTATTTGACAGTAGGGGTGGGCTTTGTTACCCATACTAACTATTCAAAGACCCCGTCAGTTTCTTTTTTTATTCCATTATTTTAAAAATATAAATAAATATAGCCCACAAACCTATATAAAGTTGTTAAAATTGAAACACTTGGACAGCACTGGCCTACAGCTTAAAAATATTTAGCTTAGTCTGCATTATCTTATGGAATACCTTATGATACAAATTCTCTTTTAGTACTTAGGGCGATTCGCAAGATATTGCTTAATACAGTTCTACTTTGTTAGTATAGATAAATACTAAACCGTACAGGTTCTAGTTTTGTATGAATTAATTAAATGTGACTCATGGAAATGTTTGGTTTCATTTTTTCACAAAGTACCTTTTTTAATAATACATGTCTTCTGCGGCTATAATAGCAGAAAGTACATCTGGTGTTTACTGTCCATATTTTCATCCTTTTAGAGTTTCATTTAAAACTAAAATATGTACTGCAAGATATAGCACTTGAGATGTGATTGAAGTGAAGCTTTATTTTCAAGGAGCCAAAAAGAATCTTTGGGTGTTAGTTTGCTGGCAGCCTTGACACTGATGTGTTTTGGCTCTCACTGAAGACAAACTACCCACATTAGATGCAATGGCATTAACATATGTTAATGGTGTAACAAACTCAGCAGATGTTGAACGCACTTTCTCATTGCATAAGCTGATTTTCATTTGCAGGAGGCGCTCACTGTGAAATATAAAAAAGGGAGCTGATGTTTCCTTATTTTAATCAGCATATTTTCTGTGTTGTCATTGCCGATAAGAATGAATTACCTTACCAGTGTTGTGATATGAAGTAGTGTAGCGTTGACTAAGTAACATGCTGACATCTCTAAGAAGTGAATAAGAGAACCCTGGCTTTAGCTATCTAATATGAGTTTGGGATGTGTTGTCATTGGATTATGTTGTCAGAATTGTCAGAACTGGGAAGCATAAGGCACAGAAGAAGTATTATAACCATAATGAGGCATTCTAAGGGTCTTCTGTAATCATAAATGAAAATTGTTATGATCATCATCATCATTTATTTATATAGAGCCACTAATTCTGCAGCATTGTACAGAGAACTCACTCACATCAGTCCCTGCCCCAATAGAGCTTACAGACCTAAATTCCCTAAACATTCACACACACACACAGACTAGGGACAATTTTTGATAGCAGTCAATTAACCTACTAGTATGTTTTTGGATTGTGGGAGGAAACCGGAGCACCTGGAGTAAACCCACGCAAACAAGGGGAGATGAGGTCATGGTCGGGAATCAAACTCATGATCCAAGTACTGTGAGGCAGAAGTTCTAACCACTAAGCCACCGTGCTGCCCATTGTTGTTCAGTAAAGAAAACTAAGGGTTATGTATGACAATATAAAAATGTGGGCCTGCAGTTCAAATAACATTTCATGACGTTGTGTCTCAATTTTTGTGTGAAAGCTCCCATTTATATGAGAAGGACATAGATTAGCTCCTCAAGGTGGCAATATCTGCAGGGAGGATTGGGGTGTTGCAAGTTAAATGCATAATATACATAGCAACCAATAAGCAATCAACGTTATCATTCTAGTTAGAGATAAACACTAGAAGCCAAATTCTTAATGGTTCGTTTAGAGGCGGAAATAGTGAGTTGTGGGCCCAGGTGCAAAAATTTGCTTTGCTGACCTAGAGAAAAAAGGGCTACACAGAAAAATATACACTCAGAGCCAGGGAGCTCAAGTACTTTTTTTCTACTGAATGTCTGGGTGCCTAAAACTTGATCCAGATAAAATTACAGCAATTATTCATGAGATCACATGGGGGAAAAAAAACATTCAGCATGTTGCAGGTAATTTGTCATATTTGTAATATTGCTTTTTGTAAAAAAAGACTCTGACTTTCTATGGGGATCTCAGTAGAATGAGACATTGAAGGGTTTGTTAGTTTTTTAACTGGAACACTAAGTTGATAAACTAAAAGCAATATATTTTATGCATAACATTCCAGTAGAGTTTGAATGATTTACGAAGGCCTATTGTCATGCCTGAGGATCTGTCTGTACCTAGACTGGGTTGTGTTTCTGGATCAGAACTGGTGACTACATGCAGAAAGAGGGGTAGCTTGATTAGCTGCCTTGCATGGAAGAGAAAGGACTGGTATAGATGGTGGTTGCTGTGAGTTCAGGAGTCTAGAGAATATGAATGGCACTGGAGACTGGCAAGTAGTGAAGAATAGCAAGACGTTAGTCAGATTCAGTAAAGGTGACTAGAATGGAACCGGAATGTTGAACTGGACTGGAACCGGAATGCTGGATCATATTGCTGGACTGGACTGGAACCGAAATGCAGACTGTACTGTCTGAGAAGGAAATAACTGAGAAGACTGCAGAGTGATAGAAACCAGGTTGGCATCTGAGGAATCAATGTTGCACTGGCACTGATTTTCTGGCAATTTTCTGGGATTTCCACAAGTTTAGGGAAAGTTGCAAATTATATTTCACGTTATGTCCTCGGTCTTCCGCTGCGGAACAGCAGCGAGTGGGTATTTTAATATCACTGTTGCAAGGAGATCCACAAACCTGGGCATTTGGATTGTGCCCTTACAGTCCGGAATTGTTATCTGTAGATTCCTTTTTTCAAGCCTTGGGTCTCCTGTATGACGATCCTGACAAAGTCGCTACTGCAGAGTCTAAACTTAGATCTTTGAAACAGGGACGTCGTTCTGCTGAAGAATATTATACTGAATTTTGCAGGTGGGCCTCAGATTGTGAATGGAATAATCCAGCACTTTGCAGTTAGTTTTGTTAGGGCCTTTTAGAACCAATAAAGGACATATTGGTGCAATATCCAGCTCTTGATTCTCTGGATTCCTTTATGTGTTTGTCAATTCGCATTGATCGGCGAATAAATGAAAGAAGACTGGAAAAAGAATTTCATCCGCAGAACTTTATCCATATCGCTAACTCAGTTAAAACAGGGGATACTAGGAAAGTTCATCTAGGCGTTTACCATTTACAGAATAAAAATTCCCTCCAGTTACCTGCCCAGATTTCCCTGGTCTCTGGGAGTGTTGATGTCCTAGCTTTTGTGGACAGCGGAGCAGCTGGAAATTTTCTAGATATATCTCAGGCACGGCGGTTTCCTGTTCCTACCCAACCAATAAAAGTTCCAGTATCTGTTTGTGGTTTGGATGGGCACCTAATTAAGGGTGGAAGCATGCTAGAGAGTACCAGCTCTCTTACCCTGACAGTGGGAGCACTCCATAAGGAAATGCTTTTGTTCTATCTTATCCATTCGCCCAAATACCCTATGGTTCTGGGGTACCCATGGCTTATCAAGCACAATCCAGTCCTTGATTGGTCCACAGGAGAACTGGTGGCATGGGGGAAAGACTGCCAGGGGACATGCCTAGCAACACCTGTTAAGATTGCTACTGCTTCGGTCAAACCAGGTCTCACACTCCCACTGCAATATCAAGATTTTGCTGATGTTTTCTCCAAGCAAGCTGCAGATACATTACCACCACATCACCCGTATGACTGTACTATTGATATTCAGCCCGGGAGTAAATTTCCTAAGACTCGTTTATATTCTCTTTCCGTAGAGGAGACCAAGGGCATGGAAAACTATATTTCCGAGGACCTGAGAAAAGGGTTCATTAGACATTCTCGTTCACCCCTTGGTGCTGGATTTTTCTTCACATCACCATTAAAAACAAATATCCTCTGCCACTGATTTCTCAGTTGTTCGACCAGTTAAGAGGTGCTTTGGTATTTTCTAAGATTGATTTACGTGGAGCATATAATTTGATACGCATACGGAAGGGCGATGAGTGAAAGACCGCTTTCAACACTCATTCTGGACATTACGAGTATTGTGTTATGCCGTTTGGTCTTTCTAATGCGCCAGCCGTGTTCCGGGATTTGATCAATGATGTACTACATGATTATCTGAGTAAATTTGTCATTGTGTATCTGGATGATATCTTGATCTACTCGACATCTTTGCCCCAACACCTTGAACAAGTCTGTTTGGTACTACAGAAACTTAGAATGAATCATCTTTTTGCCAAATTGGAGAGATGTGAGTTTGAAGTCTCTACTTTGGCATTTTTGGGTTATTTTATTTCTGGCAACGGATTTATGATGGATCCAGCCAAAGTCCGAGCCATCACTGATTGGAGCCTTCCCAGTAACCTAAAAGCCATCCAAAGGTTCCTCGGGTTTGCCAATTACTACAGGAGATTCATTCTCAATTTTTCAGTAATTGTGGCACCTTTCACTCAATTAACTTAGAAAGGAGCTGATCCAGCAGTATGGCCGCCAGAAGCTGTTAAAGCATTTGAGACTCTTAAAAAGGCCTTTGTTTCTGCACCTATGCTCATTTTGTTCCGTTACCAAAAAATAAACCAAAAATTGCAATGTTCACCACACTCACTCAAAAATGTTAATGCACTGCAAAGGGTTAAAAGGATAAATTTATTAAATGTAATCAACACAGTAATCACATGCACAAATATGGTTGTGCTCAAAACAATCTGAAACCACTGTAATATATATACAAAAGTGGAAGTTGCTCAAATCAATTTATAGGCCATAACAGGTGCTGAAAGGGTGGGGTTATCCTGCAAGGAACATACACACAACATTTTTTCCCCCAGCACACTGCTATAGCCAGCAACAGATCTGCCATTTCTACTGTAGATAAAAATGCAAAAGTCTTTGTTGCACACATTTGCAAATGTATGTTTAAGCCATCCTGCCACGCCAAGGCGCTTTTGCTAATAGGATGGTCCTACTCTAAACAATGAGAGTCCCTATATTTGGGCCATACATATGTGTTTTTAAATTGAGAGCTAACTTACCAAAGAGGTACCCCAGAAGCCTCCAAATAGCAATCCAATGTCAGCACTCCCCCTCAGCTACTGACACCAACATGCCTCTCAGACAAATACAAAAGTGGAAGTTGCTCAAATCAATTTATAGGCCATAACAGGTGCTGAAAGGGTGGGGTTATCCTGCAAGGAACATACACACCACATTTTTTCCCCCAGCACACTGCTATAGCCAGCAACAGATCTGCCATTTCTACTGTAGATAAAAATGCAAAAGTCTTTGTTGCACACATTTGCAAATGTATGTTTAAGCCATCCTGCCACGCCAAGGCGCTTTTGCTAATAGGATGGTCCTACTCTAAACAATGAGAGTCCCTATATTTGGGCCATACATATGTGTTTTTAAATTGAGAGCTAACTTACCAAAGAGGTACCCCAGAAGCCTCCAAATAGCAATCCAATGTCAGCACTCCCCCTCAGCTACTGACACCAACATGCCTCTCAGACAAATACAAAAGTGGAAGTTGCTCAAATCAATTTATAGGCCATAACAGGTGCTGAAAGGGTGGGGTTATCCTGCAAGGAACATACACACAACATTTTTTCCCCCAGCACACTGCTATAGCCAGCAACAGATCTGCCATTTCTACTGTAGATAAAAATGCAAAAGTCTTTGTTGCACACATTTGCAAATGTATGTTTAAGCCATCCTGCCACGCCAAGGCGCTTTTGCTAATAGGATGGTCCTACTCTAAACAATGAGAGTCCCTATATTTGGGCCATACATATGTGTTTTTAAATTGAGAGCTAACTTACCAAAGAGGTACCCCAGAAGTCTCCAAATAGCAATCCAATGTCAGCACTCCCCCTCAGCTACTGACACCAACATGCCTCTCAGACAAATACAAAAGTGGAAGTTGCTCAAATCAATTTATAGGCCATAACAGGTGCTGAAAGGGTGGGGTTATCCTGCAAGGAACATACACACAACATTTTTTCCCCCAGCACACTGCTATAGCCAGCAACAGATCTGCCATTTCTACTGTAGATAAAAATGCAAAAGTCTTTGTTGCACACATTTGCAAATGTATGTTTAAGCCATCCTGCCACGCCAAGGCGCTTTTGCTAATAGGATGGTCCTACTCTAAACAATGAGAGTCCCTATATTTGGGCCATACATATGTGTTTTTAAATTGAGAGCTAACTTACCAAAGAGGTACCCCAGAAGCCTCCAAATAGCAATCCAATGTCAGCACTCCCCCTCAGCTACTGACACCAACATGCCTCTCAGACAAATACAAAAGTGGAAGTTGCTCAAATCAATTTATAGGCCATAACAGGTGCTGAAAGGGTGGGGTTATCCTGCAAGGAACATACACACAACATTTTTTCCCCCAGCACACTGCTATAGCCAGCAACAGATCTGCCATTTCTACTGTAGATAAAAATGCAAAAGTCTTTGTTGCACACATTTGCAAATGTATGTTTAAGCCATCCTGCCACGCCAAGACGCTTTTGCTAATAGGATGGTCCTACTCTAAACAATGAGAGTCCCTATATTTGGGCCATACATATGTGTTTTTAAATTGAGAGCTAACTTACCAAAGAGGTACCCCAGAAGCCTCCAAATAGCAATCCAATGTCAGCACTCCCCCTCAGCTACTGACACCAACATGCCTCTCAGACAAATACAAAAGTGGAAGTTGCTCAAATCAATTTATAGGCCATAACAGGTGCTGAAAGGGTGGGGTTATCCTGCAAGGAACATACACACAACATTTTTTCCCCCAGCACACTGCTATAGCCAGCAACAGATCTGCCATTTCTACTGTAGATAAAAATGCAAAAGTCTTTGTTGCACACATTTGCAAATGTATGTTTAAGCCATCCTGCCACGCCAAGGCGCTTTTGCTAATAGGATGGTCCTACTCTAAACAATGAGAGTCCCTATATTTGGGCCATACATATGTGTTTTTAAATTGAGAGCTAACTTACCAAAGAGGTACCCTAGAAGCCTCCAAATAGCAATCCAATGTCAGCACTCCCCCTCAGCTACTGACACCAACATGCCTCTCAGACAAATACAAAAGTGGAAGTTGCTCAAATCAATTTATAGGCCATAACAGGTGCTGAAAGGGTGGGGTTATCCTGCAAGGAACATACACACAACATTTTTTCCCCCAGCACACTGCTATAGCCAGCAACAGATCTGCCATTTCTACTGTAGATAAAAATGCAAAAGTCTTTGTTGCACACATTTGCAAATGTATGTTTAAGCCATCCTGCCACGCCAAGGCGCTTTTGCTAATAGGATGGTCCTACTCTAAACAATGAGAGTCCCTATATTTGGGCCATACATATGTGTTTTTAAATTGAGAGCTAACTTACCAAAGAGGTACCCCAGAAGCCTCCAAATAGCAATCCAATGTCAGCACTCCCCCTCAGCTACTGACACCAACATGCCTCTCAGACAAATACAAAAGTGGAAGTTGCTCAAATCAATTTATAGGCCATAACAGGTGCTGAAAGGGTGGGGTTATCCTGCAAGGAACATACACACAACATTTTTTCCCCCAGCACACTGCTATAGCCAGCAACAGATCTGCCATTTCTACTGTAGATAAAAATGCAAAAGTTTTGTTGCACACATTTGCAAATGTATGTTTAAGCCATCCTGCCACGCCAAGGCGCTTTTGCTAATAGGATGGTCCTACTCTAAACAATGAGAGTCCCTATATTTGGGCCATACATATGTGTTTTTAAATTGAGAGCTAACTTACCAAAGAGGTACCCCAGAAGCCACAGTAAATGGTACAGTAGGTGCACCTAAAATCCAACAGCTGGAAAAAATATTAAAAAATCATCGGTATAGATACATAGTATTGATACCCGTTGTGATCTCTGCCTGGATAACGACCTTGCTTGTTTGCTTGTGACCTTGACCTCTGTCTGAATACTGACTGTCACGGTCACTAGGATTCTCGACCCAGAATTCTGCCAATAGTTGTCTTTACTCACCATGGAGTCTAACGCAGTCGCTGGTTTTCTCCAGGGACCCCCGCAAGAGAGTATGGGTTTAGTGGCTTCCGCTGAGCAGGTCGCGGCCCTCAAGAGAGTGTAGCAAGGTCAACGGACATACAGCTATTCAGGGAGATGGTTAGAGGATAAGAGTGGACTAGGTAATAGGAGGTGATGAGATGCTCTGTGGGTTGCAGGTAATAGCACCGGAGTAGTGGAGATGATCTGCGGATAGCAGATGAGGCAAGAGGAGTTGCGGAGATGCTCTGCGTGTGCAGGTATTACCACCGTAGTCATGGAGATGATCTGCGGATAGCAAATGAGGTAAGAGGAGGTGTTGAGATGCTCTGTGGGTTGCAGGTAATAGCACTGAAGTAGTGGAGATGATCTGTGGATAGCAGATGAGGTAAGAGGAGTTGTTGAGATGCTCTGCGGGTTGCAGATATTACCACAGACGGGGAGATGAGGTTATCCGGCCATCAGGTGAGATAACAGGAGACGCTGTGATGAACTGCGGATTGCAGATATTACCACAGACGTGGAGATGAGGTTATCCGACCAGCAGGTCAGGTAGCAGGAGACGCTGCGATGAACTGCGGATTGCAGATATTACCACATACGTGGAGATGAGGTTATCCGGCCAGCAGGTGAGGTAACAGGAGACGCTGAGAAGCTGAGTAGGTAAAAGGAACCAGGAGGTGATTTAACCACAGCTACCTCAGCAGAGTGAGGACCAAGCACAGGCATTGGGAGTAGGTCAAACGTGCCTTAAATAGGGAGAGGCTGACAGAGGGCCAATGAGGAGTGAGGAGAGTTTTTAAAGCTCGTTTCAGTCTGCACATGCGCAGAACCATACCTAAGATGGCGGACGGCCACGGCGCTGCACGGACGCCGGCAGAGGGGTGAGTAAACCGGGTCTAGGTTTAGAGGAACCAGAGACCCGGCGAGTGACACTGACCTTGCTTGTTTGCTCGTGGCCCTGACCTCTGCCTGGATTCTGCCTTTTCGTCTGAGAGATCTCCTCCCTGCCGCAGGATCGTGGTGCCAGCTATTCGCTCCATCAGACTCACCTGTGTCTGCAGTGTTTCACAGTGCAGATTTACTGTTCAATCTTGCTCCGGCATTTTCCCTGACTCTGTGCTGCTCTCTAGCTCCATCTCACACAGTCCTCAGCTGGTACTACACATTCCTCTACTCCACACTGCCAATCTGTAATTTGGTGGAGGTTGGTACTGTATCCTGTTACTACTCAGTGTTCCTGCTTTATCCCACTGTCAAGTCTTCTGTGGTGCCTACCTACCAGAGTTGAGTTATCACTACTCGAGAATAAGTCCTGGGGACAACCGAGTATCAACGAACATATCTGGTTCTATGGGGAAGGGGGTTGCTATAGTTGAAGCTCTCGTCAACAACAGGTTCTAATAACTCAACTTGTAGGGTGATTCGTGACAGTGTTTCTGGGATAGAGAAGTGAAGAGACATTTGCTTGCCATTAATTTCCTCATAAGATCACTTAACTGCATTATATTGCTAAATATGCATATATTGATGTATAACATGTTAAGCTAGTGGATATGTGTTGAGTTTAGAATGTACTATTGCTAGACATTATAACAGTTGGAGAATAATTGCAATAAGCTTTTATGTAGAGGTACCTCTTGGCTAGGGTAAGAAATGTTAAGGTATTGCATTGTATTCTTGTACATTCACTATATTTCACCTGTTTTAAAGGGATACTTTAATAATACAGTTTATATAAGAGATTTTCTATTTTGGTAAATATAAAGTCTAATCAGACATAAAAATTGTTTGAGAGCACGCGCCCAATCAATAAAAGTGCCAGCGTTGCTTTCAAAGACCAATTTACCTATTGATGTCTCTTTCTGTGTGTGGTTGTTAGTAGGGGGCAGAGGGTTCCTTGGTCTCCTCTGGTGTTGCTGGTCAAGAACTCTACCCAATGAAGAGCCTACTGCACTCAGACCAAGGTGGAGGCACTGCGCTAACTGAGAATAGAAGTAAACAGAATAAACATCCCAGGTCACAATACACTTTACGTAGACACTCAGCTGATCTACGGGAAAGGTGGTGCTACATTGGAGGCACTGCTAAAATCGAGTTCCAAGCTCAGAGTTGCTTACAGAAAAGAAAACAGCACCATAGCGAGATTGTCGCAGGAATATGTGTGCTCGTGGTGTAAGCAATTATCAAGAGATGCAGATAGTTGCTTTACACTGTGCGGTGAATTATCTAACATCACAGATGAAGAAGTGGTCAAGATGGCTGCTGAACGCACATGGATACCGAGGCCGAAAGTCATAGACAGGTGAGGTAATGGACAGAGTTTAGCACATACTATACTACTGGAGGGTCAAAGCAAGTTAGACAGAAAACTACTTCCTGTGCCATCTCTGACAGAGAAGGAAGAAGGGCAATGTTGGAGTGTGATACTACCCCTCACACCCAGTGAGTTCTGGTGTTCAGGAGGAACGTCACTCAGGTATACAAACCCCTGACACCCAAAGTCAATTGTTTCTTGCTGCAATGGACAGGCTAGCAGAACAGTTAGGAAAGTCTAAACAGGACTGAATTTTCTCAGGAAATCAGCCTGTCCCAGATGGAGTAGATTCGTATGAGATGTGAAAATACTCAGCAATGTTATATCTAGAGGAGTGTCACTGTTCTGAGGTAAATAAGAAGCAGAGGTTAATGTAAAGTTTGCGGAGCCCTGCAATGGAGATTGTGCAGGCTGTTCATTGAAATGATCCATTGGCTACAGCACGAGACTACGTTTGTGCACTGGAGAGGGAATTGGGCATATCTGAGGGTGTTACCGACTTACTATATCGGCTGAGGAATACATGCCAAGAGTCGGGGGCAGAGGATTGTCAAAGAATATATATTGGCTGGACAAACTGATCCATCGTATTGTGGAAAAAGGAGGACTAACTTAGCAGAAATGGTTGAGAGTCGCCTGAAACAGTTACTAAGGGGGGAGCATTATGGTCTTTGGACCCAGTCACTTTGAAACTGAAAGGTAGCCATGCTGGAAAGACTGCACCCACTTTCAACCAATTGATGCAGGAGGTCAAAGAGGAAGAAGCTTTAATAGAAGCCAGAGATGAGGTGACAAAGAAAGTGAAAGTGGTCAGTTTAAAGCCTGAGACCAGCAATAGAGAGGAAGAGCTAACTAAACTCCTTCATGTGCATAAAGAACAGATAGACCATTTGATAACTTTACAACTGGCCAAAGAAACTCCAAAGACAACGACCACTCCGCCTGCCAGTCAACCCATGAAAGGAAGAGCTCCTCAGAGATGTTTTGAGTGTGGCCAATATAGCCCTAACGTGTCCTAATGGTTAGGATCCACAAACGCCGCCGTTACCCTGAACCACATTGGGAAACGAGAATTGGGGGAGGGATCTCCGAAATTGCTATGAACGTGATAGAGTAGGACACATCGCCTGACAGTGTCCATCGAGATGGGACAGAGCAGTGTCACCACATTATTGCACCCGCCAAGAGATGCCATCTGGAAATAATATTGTGAGAATGAACACTGTGAGGACCTCATATCCCAAATGGAGGTCACTGCCAACCGGTCTAGCAGGCCCCACAACACATGTGCCCGCCCTGATTAATGGGAAGAAATGTACTGCCCTACTGGATAGTGGTTCATAAGTGTCCATTATATTTGAGAAGTGGTTCCATGAGAATCTGTCTGACTCAAAGGTGAAGGCACTCCGCGACTATTGAAGAGAGAACGTTCAGACCACACCCATAGGCAGGACACACACATTGATACGCCTACATACATGCCCTAGCACTACAAAGGGGTGTTAGAAATATAAAATATAAAGTGGTGAAGAAATTAATTCATGTTTCCAATATTTAAATTACATTGAGTTCATCGTGTGAATGGGGATGAATATTAAATCAAGACTTGCTATGGCCCAGATGAAGAGAGGTCCTATATAGGAATCCTGTCCAGTGGCGGGTGTGCTGTCTGCTGAACCGCTTGCCTAGTAACGCAACCGGCTTCTCAGATGTATCACTGCAGGCATCTAGCCGATTGGTAGGCAGCAGCAGTGACTGACTTGCTAATCTCTTCATTAGAATCTGCTACTTTAGTGCAGTTAATTAAGCTGGTCAGTGTTTATTGGCTCCTTTGAAAATAAAAACCACTTTCTTATCCTGTTTACCCCATCGGCAATATTGTGTTTTATAAACTGCTATTATCACAAGTTAAGGCCTGAGAAAAATGTATTACGTTCCATGGAAAGGGGGCTGATATAGTCAAGGACCTCATGAAATGTCTCAGACAAAACGCATGCACAGAAAAAAAAACATACACCAGAGAACGAAACAATGTCCAATTCATCTTCAACTTCAAAGGACGCTTACAGTCTACAATTTCAGGGGCAGAACGGGAAGGGAAATGGGCGTATGCATGTAGTCAATGTACAGTAAAGGCGTGGCAAACTCGAGCGCACTCAGCAGTGTCCAATTCAAGCTTTGAGCATCTCAAAGGTATGTGTCTTTCTGTTATATCACTTGCACCAGCTAAAGGTCGGATGTAAGTGCTGATTACTAGTGATGACACTCACGTATGTATGCTAGAACATGTGTTTGCAATCAGGAGCAACTGTAAAAATATATTTTATGTACAGTAAACAATAATATCCTAATAAATGTATTTTGTGGGGAAGGGGGGGATTAAAAAAAACAACAACTTTATTTTTTAATATTTTGTCATTAATGACTATACTATGAACAGGTGACATTAATTGAATAATTTTTTTTTTGTTCTTTTGGCACTTTATATTGTACATATGTATTGGACGTATCCTGCAGTGTATTGTCTGTTAGAACAGAGCGGACCTAGACCCATATTCATCAACAACCGTATCATTACATCCGCTCCTTGTTGAATACGGACATGCGTGATTTTAAAACAACAATACGTCCGTTTTGCGTGCCTTGATCAATCAGGCGCTTTATCTTTTTAAAATTCCTCTTTATATTCTTAGCATTACTGTACAATAATAAATATCTTCACATATAAGTTTCAGTTAGTCTAATGCACTACTACACAGCCCAAGGCTTGCTATGCATAGGAGCCAGCTCTATGGGTGCTGTAGGTGCTTGAGCACTACTAATAGTTTTGATGCAGCAGTCATTAACCATGTTTATGTCATATGGTGGTGGTGGAGAAACATGAGCACCCCCATTTGATTTAAAAAGTTGGCTCTTATGAACCATAATAACTGATGGTCACTAGACCCCAAATAGTCTCTTATGAGAACACTTAAAACTATATATCCATTGCTTCCTTTGCATATCTGTTTCCTAACTAATTGCATAAGAGATGCTCCACGCAAGCAATACAGAATGTCACTGAATGTTACTGAATTAGCATTTGGCTGAATCTATTTCATATCAGGTATATAGTAAAATCTCCCATAATTATCACCACAACTTTCATTGACATCTCAGTGATTTCTTCTAATATAATGTATCCAATTCCTTATCTATTCCTGTTTGCAAAACCTCTCTATTACCAGTAATGATGCTCGAACTGACAAAGGTGAACAGGTTCTGCCATGTTTGAGTCAGGTTGGACTATGCCCGAGTCTAAAAGAACTGAGCTAAAATAAATTCAAGAAAGCTGAACAGGTCCAGCCATGTTCGAGTCAGGTTGGACTATGTTCAAGTCTGACGACTATGTCTGAGACATGTTCAAGCTTAAATTGATACATTTTAACTGTTTTTAATAACCTCGAACATGACTGTGAGTGGCGAATATAGTAGATATTTTTTTTAAATATGTTTGAATTATTATTTATTTTTATTTAAATAATGTTCAAAAATAGAAATATTTTAAACCAGTGATATTAGCATGAATGGCAAACCTCAAACATGAATGTCAAAGACAACTATGAAATCAAGCAAGACCTTTTGAAATACAGATTTGAATCAGAGTATGTTATTGAGTGTACTCCATACATATGAGGCCATTGAAATGGTAAAATGCACTCAAATTTCAATTTGGTTTGAATTGATCGAGCATCGGTTTCTATAATTACCCAAATACTATCAGTATCTTGTATTAAAGCAGCTTTTATCTCATTCGTTACACATAAAAGAACGCCATCTCTATTTTTCTTACTCTGTCTTTTCTAAACAGGTTAAAACTGGGTGAACTATTCCTTAACATGATTGAAATCATTTTTTGGGAGCTTATTTCCTAAACAAGTATGTGTACACATAACATTTTAAACCAATTTTCCTTAACCTGCTTGTCACACGTTGCTCATTCGGCTTTCATGGACAAAGACTGAGACACTCACCTGCGTCTCATTAGCAGACCTCTTATTCCTAAGTCTTGATCTGCGCATGTGCAGACTGATTACCTGTCTACCTCTCACAAGATTCCTATTGGTTCCTGGTTTGGGCTCCAAACTTGAAAAGACACTTCCTCCCTTTCCTCTGGGCCTGTTGATCAAGTTACCTGTCTGGTTAGGTTCCTACCTATTCCATGAGCTCTCATCTGGATCGTTAGTGCCTCTGCTGTGTACTACTCCACGGGCTATACGGCTCAAGCTGCACCTGTCTGCGCTGTGTGCTACTCCACGTGCTATACCGCTCAAGCTGCACCAGTCTCCGCTGTGTGCTACTCCACTGGCTATACAGCTCAAGCTGCACCTGTCTGAGCTGCGTGCTACTCCACGGGCTATACCGCTCAAGCTGCACCAGTCTCTGCTGTGTGCTACTCCACGGGCTATACCGCTCAAGCTGCACCTGTCTCCGCTGTGTGCTACTCCACGGGCTATACCGCTCAAGCTGCACCTGTCTCCGCTGGGTGCGACTCCACGGGCTATACCGCTCAACCTGTCTCAGCTGTGTACTACTCCGCGGGCTATACCGCTCAAGCTGCACCTGCCTCCGCTGTGTCGCTGATCCAAGGACTGGACTGCTTAAACCGCACCTGACTCCGTCTAGCTGCTGTCCCACTCTCTATACTACTCAAGATGCACCTACCTCGGTTGTAGTCCTGTTCCATGGGCTGGATCGCTTAAACTACACTTGTCTTCGTGGTAGTGCTGTTACACGGGCCGTGCTGCTTAACTGACATCTGTACCCTTCAAGTCATCTCTCTGAGCTGTCCTGTTCAAGCTTCATCTACTCCGCATTTGCCTCTGTGGCTCAGTGGCACTACAGGTCGTATCACCAAGCTGCTTGTTGTTATCTTCTCTGGCTGAACTGTTCCTGTGCCAACTAAAGCATATTAAGGCATTGTATGGTACCTCATTCCTGCCGCATCTGTTGTGATTATATTGCTGCCTGGACTGTTACTCTCTCCTCGATGTGCGCTGTCCTATTGTGATATCATATACCTACTGCCTTATCTTCTCCACCTTATTGCTGGACTGTTCTTTCTATGCCATATTAAATTACATGCTGATTGTTCTCATTACATATGATATTGCCGGTGGCTCTGCTCACCTTGTACTACGCTCCTAGTGTCTATAGATATATCGAGACTTTCTTGTTATTCATCCGGTCATCATTAAACCGCTGATTGTACTTTTATCCTGCATCTGTCATCTATTTACCCTCTGGGTACTACTACCACTTCCCAGTGTGTTACTATACTATCACTCCCCCAGGATCCGTTCCTCTAACATCTATTAAACGGATCCAGAGTCCAGAATACCAAACCGTGACACTGCCACTATTACCAATACGCTTTACATCTTCTTTAGTGGTGTTAGAAGGATGTACCATTTCTTGGCCACCCAAATTATCTAGTCTAAAGAACCATTAATGAAATATCTGAACTCCTCACTAAGAACCACTAGTACCAGCAGAGCCGTAACTTAAAATTTTAGTGCCTGGGACGAGAAGGAAAATTGGTGCACCCACTTGCCCTCAATTTTAACCAAATTAACCTAAAATATTTATAAACTGCACCCCCTTCAGTGTCGTGCCCTGGGCAGTCGCCCCTCTTGCCCCTAGTTACGGCCCTAAATACCAGGATGCAAGCAGTCTCTTTCGCACAATGTCCTATACTTCCAACCTCTGTTATCGTGACTGGCAAATTCCAATCCTTCCTCCTAGCACCATTTCTTTAACCAAGTATTTGATACAAAGCTTGTTATCTTCCTCCATCCTATGCACCGGCAAAACTTCCCAGTTGGGTTGGGTGCGTGGCAGGTAGCCACAAGGTCCGAATTTGATTGAAGGGAAATTGGAGAGACCCAGCTGATAAAATCCGCATTTTACGGAAGAAGAGGGGTGCGCAGCGGATCCTGTCAGGCAGCACATCGTAGCATAGGTTTCAACAGCATCCTCATTGTCTACTTACGTTAGGGAATTGTTGCAATTGTTTTTCATACCCGTCTTTGTATATAAACTATTTCTACTATAGAAATGATAGGTATAAAAATTGCAATGTTATATGCTAAGTTTTATCGTTTGTATAGCCATGTGTCACGAACCGCGGCGCCACCGCCAGCCGCCATGGCTCGCTTCTCCGCAGTGCCCCTCGTTCCGGGCGTCGTCATGACTATGGGACGTCACTTCTGGCGCTAACCAGCCGTTGCCAGGGCAGCGGCCGGGATGCTCCTCCAGCCTCTATACGCGCCCCGGCAGGAGAGGCACAGCCGGTCGCGTGTCTTAGTTAAATTATCGCTGCGACTCGGCAGGCTGTTACCGGGGCTAAGGCACAGTATCCTTCCTTTTACAGCTGGGTCCCATTATTGTATTATGGTGCTTGTCTCCTGATTGGCTGCTATCAGTATTTAAGGCAGGGAGGGCTTAGCCTCCCTGCCGGTTATAGCGTCCAGTCTACACTGTTGCTGACCTGCTCTGATTCCTGTATTGCTGTTGTGACCCTTGCTTGCATCTTGAACTCTGCCTGCATGCCTGTGACCCTGACCTTTTGGCCTGTACCCTGGACCCCGCTGTGTTACCTGTGACCCTGACCTTTGGCGTGCTACCTGACCATTCTGCCTTCCTAGTGACGTCTGACCTCGGCTTACGTCTGACTATCCACTGCCCTCTACACAGCCTCCTGGCCTGCCTCTACGGTTCTGTATTACAAACTTACACTACGTCTGGAGTTAAGTTCTGGGGGCATCTGAGTACAGGTGAGCGTATAAAGCTCTATGGGAAAAGTGGCTGCTAAAGGTGAAGGTGTATTTGAAAGCGGTGGTCCAAAAGTGGTAGGCGATTGACATGTGACATTTAGACTTTTGCAAAGAGTGACTCTTGAGATTTAGTTGCACTTCTAGTTTGTGAAGGCATCTCCTTAAAGTGGAGAGAAAGCGTTTAACACAAGACAGAATGTCCAGCGCCCTGCATTGGATTGTGGAAAACTAAGTGAACAACAATTCACAATCCAACGCAGGATGCGCATCCGGTCAGTGACAATATCGCTGTGCAGTGGACAATAGAACGGTTTTGCCTACCAGAGATTCCGTGAGTACCTTGCCCGCTGTGAAGTGGATTATCAGAACATTTTTCCTCTCAGCAGGGATCCGTGCAGCGGTGAATTGGAATAGTTCTGTTTTACAAGGAGTCCGTAAGTTATCTCTAAACTGAATACCGTTGTGGTTCTTTCCTATACACGTCTTCAATAGTCTCGAGTCATTAACATTTTTGGGTTGTTATTTCCCTAAGAACTTTTAGACCTTAGATGTGCATTGTAGGGTCTGTATCCTCAGTGCAATTGACTTATATCTTTGCTACATCTATAATTCAAATGTGGTTTTCTACGTATTAATATATAGTTTATATATTTTTAATGTTTTATTGTGTTGTTTATATACTGATTTATTTCTGGGATATTTGTTTCTCTTATATGAATTTGTTTGTTACATTATATTTATTTTATATTATACAGGGCCATATCTTATTGGCGAATAAACGTTTTATATTATTATTTTGGGTTCTTTTTTACATATGCCGATTGGTTTTTGTAGATTCATATATTTTTTTAATATTCCTGGTGTATTGTTATTTGCACTGGACATTCTGTCTTGTGTTGATTATTCTGGGTCATCTCTATCCCACGTCCAGCTGCAGCCAATTCCAGGGTAGTTGTTTGATATATTTTTTATATTTTTAGGGCCTGATTTTTTTTTTTTTGAGAGTAAACGTGTACCTAAAAATGTGCTGGGTGGGCAAGTTTGGCGCACAGGTATTTTGTATTGCATATCTCATATGCTTCGTAAATGAGGTCCAATGTTTTGTGTCATTGTTATTCTATTAGCACTGTTTGTACATTGTCTCCTGCCAATTCTCTTTGTGTTGTGAGATATATATATTTTCAGTCAGTTCACCTCCAATACTGCCATGAAATTAACACATCACGTGTCTTCTTATATGGGTATAATGCCATAGTTTGATGCTTAGTTTTGAGTTTTGATTTTTGCGTGTATAAACTTGGCCCTATTTATCAAAATGTGGTGATATAATATCACTTATCTCCACAATTTATCAAGTGTTAACTTACCGTATTGCCGGGTCCATCTCTGGAAATATACTGACTAGTCCAGTCAAATCCACTGAATAATAAATAAATAGTGTCAAAATATATTTTTTTTTAAAAGAAAATATTTAAAAAAAATATGTTAAAACATTGAAAAAATGCTTTCCTCAAAGAATAAATATATTTTTCAATGATTTTTATTTTGTTATCATCATCTCAGGTACTTGTACCACTAAGATAGTTGCTAAATAACCTTACCGCCAGTGATAGCAGAACTATAGCTGGCGGTAACCCCTTGGCGTTTAAGGTGAAACTATATAAACCCTTGTTACATGTGAAAAATAGACGTTTTTTGCTGGCAAAACGGCTTTTTCGCCCTTTGACAAATGTCCATAAGCTGCCCATCTCATTCAAGATGTCATTAAACAGCATAAACATATCACTTTAACTCAATGAAATGTAATCAATACAATTTGTTTATTTGGTAGAGTTCTTTTACAGTATATAAAAATTGTACAGTTTAGTGAAAGTATATATAGCCTAAACATTCTAGTAATTATTATTCATAGCTCTATGGTGACAGATATACCTCAGTCATGTTGTAACCCAACTTCGTGTTTCGGCATTGCTACCGTTTTTGTTTTTGATCTGGATTTAATTAAAAATTGGGGAAAATAGGTAAAATAATGTCATTTTGAGATTATTTTGCTCCTATATTACTATCTATAGCATTAACATTATTTTCCAGTCTATGTTCTAATGATCCCTTCACAACGATCCCAATTTTCACCAATTTTGGCCAAAGACTGCAGCGAGCTATCTTAATGAAGGATTTTGCAACTTTGCCATCATTGCATTTGCTTTCTCTGATTCAATTAAAAAAATAATAAACTGAATAGTGTTGATATCTCCCTTTCAATGCATCCAAATCTCCAAACCTCCTTCGCTTGTTCAGACTTGCTATTACTGTAATTGTATAAATAACCACATGGACACCAATGTAAATCTGGCAAAAATGGTTGCGGAGAGAGCAATGCAAGTCAGTTAGCAACTAATAGCAAAACCAAACAGTAGAAGATCAAATTGCCATTACACCACTGCTCCCAGGATATAATCCTTTATGATGTCATAAGCTTTTAGAACTAGCAGAAGAGGTCTTTACCTATAGCAGCTGCCTTTCTCGTAGAGTTGGATGCACCAGGACTTAACGTAGTAAAAACTTATGAGCAGGAACCAGAGGCATAGAGATAGGAGAAATGAGGCCAAGAGCACGCCCCCTGCTTCCACTCAGGAGGCAGCAATAATTTAGTTTAAAAAGCCACGTGCCCTGGCTGCCTGTTACTACCCGGGACGCAGCCCTGGCATCAGAGTGAGTACACTACTTCTTTGAACAAGATTCAGACAGTCCCCTTTACCCTGGGGTGGACGAAGCTTAGAAGCTTACCCTGGGGCAATGATTTTTCCTCCCTCCCTCCTACATAAATATTTACGAGCCCCGTGGTTTGATTCAGAAGGGCAGCATTACGACACAGCACATAGGAAAATAAGGTAGGAAAGCCCTGCTCTTGGCTACCAATGAATGCTCCGGAAATGCGGGGATCCATGAGTCACATGACCGCCGTGCAGCGGTGAATTGGAATAGTTCTGTTTTACAAGGAGTCCGTGAGTTATTTCTATACTGAATACCGTTGTGGTTCTTTCCTATACACGTCTTCAATGGTCTCGAGTCATTAACATTTTTGGGTTGTTATTTCCCTAAGAACTTTTAGACCTTAGATGTGCATTTTAAGGTCTGGTTCCTCAGTGCAATTGACTTATATCTTTGCTACATCTATAATTCAAATGTGGTTTTCTACGTATTAATATATGTTGTTTATATACTGATTGATTTCTGGTATATATTTTTCTCTTATATGCATTTGTTTGTTACATTATATTTATTTTATATTATATTATCTTATTGACTGAATAAAAGTTTTGAGCTTGTCAGCATGGACACGCCTTTGT
Organism: Mixophyes fleayi; assembly: GCF_038048845.1. Lineage (NCBI taxonomy): Eukaryota > Metazoa > Chordata > Amphibia > Anura > Limnodynastidae > Mixophyes > Mixophyes fleayi. Next base: position 299,064,660 of record NC_134404.1, on the reverse strand, counting down.
GGAACCCAAGCCCGCTCTTCCGGGCCATAGACCTTCCAGTGTACAAGAATCTGAATCTGTCCTTCAATCCTTCGAGAGTCGAGGATTTTTTCCACAATACATTCACGGTCTCCATTAACAGAGACTGGCCTTGGTTTGTGTGACCTGTACCGTTTGAATTTACTTGAGTTGACAACAGGTTTTAAGAGAGAGCAGTGGAAGGTATTGGGAATTTTAAGAGATGGAGGCAATTGAAGTCTGAATGCCACAGGGTTAATATTTTTAATGATCGTGAATGGTCCAATGAACTTGGGTCCAAGCTTCTTACATGGCTGTTTGAGTCTAATATTTCGGGTGAATAGCCACACCTTGTCACCAACTTTTAGATGACAACCTCTCCAATGACGATCTGAAAGAGACTTGGATCTGAAAGATGCCTGATGTAATGCGGAGTGAACTTTCCTCCAAATATTTCTGATCCGTGAGGCCGTAGAGGGAATCCTAGGAGGAGCACAATCCAGCAAAGAGTAGATAGAATTTGCCCTGGGATGGAATCTGTAATTATAAAAAAAAGGAGAAATACAGGTTGAGGAGTGACAAGAATTGTTATAAGCGAATTCAGCCCACGGGAGTAGAGTAAACCAGTTATTATGGAATTTACAAATGTATAACGCAGAAATTGTTCCAAGGACTGATTAGTTCTTTCTGCTTGTCCATTGGATTGCAGGTGATAGGCAGATGACAAACTAATCTTTACCTCCAGTAGGTGGCAGAAAGACTTCCAGAAATGAGCGACAAACTGGGAGCCACGGTCGGAGACGATGTCCTCAGGGATGCAAACGGAACACATGTTGAATGAATAATGAGGCTAGGGTCCGAGCATTAGGTAATTTGGGCAACGGAATAAAGTGGGCCATCTTGCTAAAACGATCCACGACCACCCAGATGGTATTGTGACCATAAGACCATGGAAGATCCACAATAAAGTCCATAGAGAGGTGTGTCCATGGTTTGACTGGAATCGGTAAAGGAACCAACTGACCCGATGGACGAGTTCTAGAGGATTTGCCTCAGGCACACTCCTGGCAGGAGAGAACGTAGCTTCGAATATCAGAAGACAACGTGGGCCACCAAACTCAATGTGAAATCACGTTGATTGTTTTAGATATTCCAAGATGCCCTACGAGTTTGTTCCCATGACACTCAGCAAGTACCAGTCTTCTAAGATAAATGAGCTCAAATTACCTGCCCATGGGAGTTTGCGCAGGAGCAATCTTTTGAAATTGGCGAAGTGTCGCTCCAAGGTTTTGAGTCAAGCCTACATGAATCGAGGAAGAAGGTATGATGAGCCGTGGGTCGGGAGGCGGAGCAGGGCAGGCCAGAAAACTTCAAGACAAAGCGTCCTCTTTGATGTTCTTGGACCCTGGTCGGAAGGTGATGGTAAACTTAAAAAGAGCAAAGAAGAGGTTCCAGCGAGTTTGCCTAGGGTTCAAGGTCTTAGCTGCCTGGATATATTGAAGGTTTTTGTGATCGGTGAAAATGGTAATCCCATGGGTAGCACCCTCTAACCAATATCACCATTCTTCAAAGGCCCATTTAATGGCCAGTAACTCACGATTTCCCACATCGTAGATGGGCTCAGTGGGCGAGAATTTCGGGAAAGATATGCACAGGGGTGCAATTTCTGACTTTGAGGGTCTTTCTGAGAGAGTATAGCACCAGCTCCTACACCTGAGGCGTCTACCTCAACAATAATGGGAATTTCCGGGTCTGGGTGCTTAAGAACTGGAGCATAGGTGAAAGCATCCTTTAGGGCTGAAAAGCTGGCCAATACTGCTGGAGACCAGTTAGCCATGTCTGCACCTCTGCGAGTGAGAGCAGTAACGGGTGCTACTATGGTTGAAAAGGACCGTATAAATCTCTCCAGAAACCTCTGGATAGCTTTTGAATTAGTTGGAAGCACCCAGTCCTGAACTGCCCGGACTTTGTCTGGATCCATGGAATATCCGGATGAAGAGATTACGTATCCCAAAAAGGTTACTTCAAACTCACACTTCTGAGGCTTTGCGTATAATTAATGTTGGCGAAGTTTCTGCAGTACTTCCTGAACATGTTGGTGGTGCTAGGCTAATGACTGTGAATAAATCAAAATATCGCCCAGGTACACCACGACCGTTATGCCCAGGAATTCCCGTAATTCATCATTGATAAGATCCTGGAACACCGCCGGAGCATTGCAGAGTCCGAATAGCATGACTAGATACTCATAGTGTCCGGAGTGAGTATTAAAGGCTGGCTTCCATTCGTCCCCCTTTTCTTATGCGTATCAGGTTATAGTTCAATTTTATAAAAAATGGTGGCCAATTTGAGTTGGTCAAATAATATGGAAATTAGAGAAAGAGGATAAGTATTCTTCTGCGTGAATTTATTAAACCAGCAATAGTCAATGCAGGGCTGCAAGCTTGCATCTCTTTTGGCTATGAAGAAGCAACCTGCTCCCACGGGAGACTTAGAAGGCCAAATGAACTCCTTCACGTATAGTTCCATAGCTTGAGTCTCAGGAATAGAGAGAGTATAAACGACCTTTAGACAACTTAGAGCCAGGAATTAGGTCGATTGCACAATCATACTCCTGATGAGGGGGAAGAGAATCCACTTTTTGTTTTAGAAAATACATAGCGGAATTCTTGGTATGGAGCAGGAACGGGTACAGGGTCAGGCTGATGAACTTGGAGAGGTAAAGTCAAGAAAGTAGACGAAGACTCTAGACTCCAACGAAGGATCTCCCCCTTCTTCCAGTCAATAAGGGGATAATGGCTTTGAAGACAAGGATACCCTAGAATCAACGGAGCAGAGGGGCACGAGATCAAGAAAAAAGGAAGCACATCAGTATGAAGGGCACCTACAGACAACTGAATAGGAGGAGTCTTGGCAAGAATTCTGCCCCCAGATAGGGGATTAACATCCAATCCAGACGGTGATGCTTGATTTCAAGTTGATGGAAGGAATTCCGAGAGCCCGAGCCAACTGGATATCCAGGAAGTTACCTGCTGCTTCACAGTCAAGGAAAGCGGACACATTGGTTGATTGAGGACCAAAGACTTGACGTGGCAGAATCAGAAGGGAGTTTCCCGAAGAGATTATTTGGAGACCTAGGCGCACTTCTTCTCCAGCTTCTAGGGCTGGCCATTTCCCAGCTTATTAGGGCAGGCCCGGAGTAGATGACCCTTGTTGCCGCAAAACATACAGAGTCCCAGAGAGCGTCGTCATGAATGTTCCTCTTGAGAGATACAGTAGGCACCCAACTGCATGGGCTCTGGAGCGTCCAGCGGAGTGGAGTAAGGAACGGACGGGGAGTCAGAAGGAATAGACCCATCTTTTTACGCTTTTCCCTCCTTGAACCTACGGTCAATCTTAATCACCAATTGCATTAGGTTTTCAAGAGAAGTCGGTGAAGGGTACTGCACCAACGCATATTTAATTTGTTCAGAGAGGCCCAGGCGGAATTGACTTCGGAGAGCAGGGTCGTTCCATTTACTATCCGTGGACCATCACCTAAGCTCAGTGCAGAATTCTTCGACAGTGCGCCGCCCTTGTTTCAGGGCTCTAAGATGAGACTCTGCCAAGGCCACTCTGTTCGGATCATCATAAAGAATACCCAAGGCATTGAAGAAGGCATCAACTGATTGCAAAGAGGGACTTGTGGGTGGAAGGCCAAACGCCCAAGACTGATTGTCACCCTGGAGCAGGGAGATAATGATGCCGACTTTTTGCTGCTCAGAGCCAGAAGAGCGTGGTCTCAAGCGGAAGTAGAGTTTACAGCTCTCTTTAAAATTGCGAAAAGATTAAAGATCGGAGAAGCGATCAGGTAGATTCAATTTGGGCTCCATTGCAGAACCTGGAGGGCCTTCCTGGGCAGACAAACGATGGACCAGGCTCTGGACCACTTGTGATAGGGTCTGGATCTGGCCTGCCAGGACTTGGGCTGGAGAGAGGTTCGTCCCGCTTTTATCCATGGAGGCAAACTCTTCCAAAACTTCACTGGCCGGTTATAATGTTACGGCTATCAGTAAGATCATAAACTTGTAGAACAAGGTGGAGAGGTCTTCACCTATAGCAACCGCCTTTCCCGTAAAGCTAGACACACAGGTACTCGGATGCCCCCAGGTCTTATACTCAGAGTAGTACAAGTTTATGAAACGTACCGTAGCGCTGAGTAGCAGGAGATGGAAGGTGCGTAGTCAGAAAGCAGGCAGAGTTCTTAGTCCGAGGCAGATACCGTGGTCAGGTACAGGCAAGATATCAGGGCTGGCAGCAAACAAGGAAAGTCCGGAAATGTAGCAGAGGTCAGAGGGCACAGACAAAGAATCAAGGTCCAGGAAACAAAGCCAAGGGTTAAACACTGAAGTCCAATAATAATAAGTTACTAGGCGACGGAGCTGGTCAGGAACAGAAACTGCAGACTATAACTGGCAGGGAGGCTAAGCCTTTTATACACAAGAGAGCCAATGGGAAAACAGTCCCCACATCAGCCAGAATCAGCCCAGCAGGCTGCTAATTAATGGGCCCCGTGTTGCGCACGCGCCCGGCTGTCAGATTAACCAGGCCGCGGCAATGAAAAAGAAAAGCGGGCGGAAGTGACGTCCTGGTCGTCATGATGATGGCCGGGGCACCTAAAGACGGACAGGAGCAAGCCACGGCGGGCAGAAGAACCGCGGCTCGTGACATTCAGAAGGGCAGCATTATGGCACAGAGCATATAAGCAAAATAAGGTAATTAAAAGCCATGCTCTTGGCAACCGTTGAATACTCTGGCAATGTATTATGTGCCTAATCATTGAATTTTTGTAGTATGGGTGCAAGCCACCTTCATCTCTCAGCATCCTCATTTATTTATATAGCGACAGCAAATTAGATAGAATTGAATAGGATTGAAAAATAGAAAAGATACATAGCATTTTTTCGGGTGTGCGGCTGCGTGCTGACCCTCACAAACAGCCCTTTTAAATATAGATTTCACTGAATGTCCCTTACAAAATAGACTAGTATTGAAAAATAGAAAACATTAGAATATAATATATATTTTTTGGGGGGTGTGCAACTGCTGCTGAAGCTCACACGCAAACACCCATTTTTTTTCAAAATTATTTCAGTTGCCACTGCCCCACACAAGAATACTTTCACTAGAAAAAAATGTAATTTTAAAAGAAAGAAATCAGGTTTTTTGGATTCTACTGCTAATAGTCTGATTGTAAAAGCACTGTTTTTCTCAAAGAATATAATAGTTCAGAATGATATCTGTCTAACTCAGTCTGTATATACTGTCTAGTACTATTATATATTTGCAATGCATTAGCAACAACCAGTAGCCAGTAGTATGTGTAAAGTGTATTTAAGATTGATATTAAAAGCAATTGATCAGCAGACGATTGTAGCTGACTATTCTCTACAGAACTGCTTTACAATAATGACAGGACCTTACTGCTTTCCTACATCTCTTGTTCACCCTGAACGCTATTCTATGAGCAGCGCACTGCAGCTAACTGCTCCTTACACGCTGTCTGTCATACACAGTATATGTAAAGACATCAAATACTTGAGAGCACACAGCTCAGTTGGTTCACTTTTCTTCTTTTATTTTGTAAGGATAACAGAAAATATGACGCTTTTTTTCCCATAAAAGACAAACAAACAGGGAGCCCTATCACAGCATTACTGTCTAGTATCCAGACCACTAGTTAGGCATTGGTCGCCCTGCCCCCCTGTACTTCTAATGAGACAATTGTTAAATAAGCTTATGCATGCAAATGCATGTGGAAACTGTCAAAGGTGCAAGTAGACCGTATCTTTCCGCAGCGATAGCCGTACTATAGCTTGCGGTAACCCCTTGACATATAAGGCGAAACTATATAAAACCTTTTTACTGGTCAAAAATACACATTTTTGCTGGCAGTAGGGCTTACACTATTTGATTAATATTCCCCCAGCTAGCCTTGATAAAAGTGGACTGCGTATCACTAAATTAAGATGAATATATCTATCTCGTCAGCTGATAAGTGCCTTGAGCACTTTCATTCTACTAAGTAAACACAGAAATACATATACAGAAAGAGGTGAACAAAATCCAGTTGTCACTGGGACTCTAAATTGCTTACTCACACAGCTTGTTAGTAGTTCTGTCTCTGTAACAATTTTAGTGTTAAAACAGAGTCTGTCTCCAAACCAATCAGTGCCTAAGTGAAGACAATTACAGAAGCACTGTTTTCTCCCTAGCTATTACATAGAATTCAAAGGTCTGTAAACAATAAAGCTGCAGCCTGTTTCATCCAAACTGTACTTGTTCGGAGAGTTTCAATGAATCATTTAGAAATGAGCAATATTTTGTAGTATTCTGCATATGAAGTCAAGGCTGCATCAGTCTTGTGGCATTTCTAATCCAGATGGTGGAGGAGCATCCGAAATTGTATGGCTCGCTCACACCTGGCTACAGTGACAGTTCAAAAAAAGAAGCATGGCTGGAAATGTGAAAGGGATCACATCAGATCGAGGGGGCTATGTCCAGGAGGGAGCAATCCCCAAACATTCCGATGACGTCACGTAGGATTTTACCCCAAGTTAGCAGCCCGGATCCCTATCTTAGGATAGCTGAATCCGCTATTCCTTACAAGACAGTCCTATTTTATATCTGGTTTATACTGGATCTATAACAGTAATACAACTAGGGAAGATATATTGAAATTGGTGATCACTCCCAAAGGTCATTACTGTTTAAAAAACAAAACAAAAAAAACCCAGTTGAAACATATTCTTGTTTCTTTCCCTATTTCCCTGGTCTTGATTAAAAGTCATATATTTGTCATCCCTTTCATTAATAGATGAAGCCAAATACATTCCAATGGGTTAAAGACCAGAGGCAGAAGCCCACCTTATACAACAGTTTCCAATCACTGCCAGGACACGATGATCCTGTTACATGACTCGACTTGGGTGTAGCCACTATTAGATTCCTACACAGGGCACATATATCAGACCAACACCAAAGACCTGAACCCAAGTGTGCAACCAGCATGGCCACCCTATTGTACCCACAACTCAAAACAACTATTCGCGACCTGACCAAAACCCACTAGAAAGAGGAAAATTACAAGTAATTCACTAATATTGACTCAGCAAATAGGATTTTCTCAATATTAGCTAAACATACTCATATTCATATTGGAAATGTTCAGTTCTTTGTGCATCTCCAAAGAAATTGAAAGTTAAACAACGATTTCCAGTGATCTTCTTTGACTCATCGGCCACCTATAACCTTGAGGTAGCACTATTTCTAAATATTGTTATTAGATTTGACTGACTGTAAATGTTTTAGTACATTCAGGTCCATAACCTGAGCTTTGGTAGGACAAAGAAAAACTGCTAGAAACAAATTTATGAAATTACATATATCTGGACTTTCAGGATTGAAGAATCCTGTTCTACATGATAAAGTTTCCACTATTAAACAGACATTTACTAAGCAATTCCAAGCTGACAAACATGAGAACCTACTGAACAACATCCAGCCATGAAGAGGTTAATTTTTAATTGTAAACTTAAAATTGGCAAATAAAAGAACCAAGGTTGTAGCTCAGTGTATTTTAAGCATGCCTGTAACAACCAGTAGCCCCTTTGAGAAGTGTACCCATTACTAAAATTGCCTTTCCTAGCAGTAAATTGTAAACAGGTGGCGTTTCAGATCAGCACTGAGATCTGTGGGGAGTATTGGATAGTAGCTTACAAATCCCATGGAAAAGGCTTTGTTTCACGTAGTATGACATTTCAAGGCTGTTTTGAATCATCTCTCTAATTCAGCCTTTATTGTTTTCCTCATCTTTCTTCTGGATTTTTAAACTTATTTGTTGATGTTTTTATCCATTCTACATAGTACTGAATAATATAGTAGCATTGCAAGATATGCTTGCAGATATTATTAGAACTGTATAACTAAATTCGCTATTAGACACTAGGTATTTAATTAAGTAGTATTGACAAATACAGGACACTCCTGGCTAGTTATTGACTGGTAGAGGAGGTAAGAGAGCCTGTGGTGAAGCCCAAACTGCTTCCCTCTACTGATCAATACATTCCATGGATTACCATCTTCAATGGCCATTATTTCTATTGTATTTCTCGAAATTTATTGCCTTCTTTGACAGGTCTCAAGTCTTTTTTTTCTGCAACTGGCTGTGATTGACTGCATGATCAAGCGTCCATTACTGTGTGAATACGTTTGTTATGATGTATATATAAGGATGCAAACAGCAGATGATTTATAGGAAAAGTGTAAAGTGTTTTTGATGTGAATGTTGGATGTTCTAGACCTCTATTCACCTCGCTTACACGGCATCAATGTTACAATAAACTGTTGACATGACGTTATATGACCTGTATGCATTTATAGAATTCATATATTTTTCCTAAAAACTGCTGCACATTTTAAATAGTTAAAAAACAATGCTAATAATAAATAATTATGAATATAGCTGTAAAATCTCTTATTAATTACTGAATTAAGAATCATGTTGTTTTAGAATTATGTTCTATGCCATAGAATGATTTAATTTAGCATACTTCTAATTACTTTTTATTATTTTTCTATAATGCACCAGGATTATCCCAGATATATACCATTCTGTATGAAATGCAGATATGTAGAGGTATGTGTGTTTATTTGCAAGTCAGTTAAAGATGATAGTTTCTCATGGAAGAAACTGCATTATTTATTGAAAAATGAGGAATTCAGCAATTACCTGACAATAAGGGTGTTTCACGATTGGATGCGAGTGTCATGTGATTGGCTCACATGAATCAGATCATGTGATGCGAGCCAATCACATGACACTCACATCCCATGGGTATGTCCCATTGTAGCCCCCTGCCAATCCGGATAAATAATGCCATTGGCCGGGAGTATCCATTCCCTTGAAACACAGGCACATATATGTATATTTCATAAGTGTACGTGTTTAAACGACTGAACTGCCATTCCTATGTGATCTTCAGCAAGAATACGGGACACACACATTCAGTTCTCCTTACATGCGTATATATTTTTTATCTGAATCTAAAAAGTTGTCTTGACGTATTGTAGATAAATATGAACTTTAGGCTGCATTTTGGAAACAGTGTTTTATGTCAGACAAAAGCGACAGATATCTGCTGTTAAATCATATCACTATAGTCTCTGAGATCGGTTCTTTGCTGGCACATTGGCAGTTTTCAAAGCTCATAAATGCTGCATATAGAATTTTCACCTAGCAGATAAAATAAAATGCTGCTCTATCCGTTCCCATTGATATGAATATAAGATGTAAAACTGACAGACATTTTCAAAACTGTTCTGTGCAATATTCACCTTATTCTGCATTTCACTGTGAAATTTTGGATGTTTCACTAGCGAAATTTGGCCTTAAGTGTTCCATGTCAAGTTACCCCTATTATTTTTGTTCCCAGTTTTAAAAAAATAAAAAATAAAACAAATCCAAAATGAATGCCTTAGAGATGTCCACAGCTTGAAGCAGACACTGCTGTGTGCACTCGAGGTTGGCCAGGGGAGGGCTGGCAAATGTTAGCTTGTGGGCAAGATTGGACTCAGCAGGAAGATTGTAAAGGAAAAAAATGCAGTTGGCCCAGTGACCCAGCCCAAGGTAGCCCACTCTGTGGGACCAGCCAAGGGGGCAGATGCCCCCATGCCCCCCCCCCCCCCCCCCCGTCCCCTGAGCATGGCACGCCCTTGTTCTGTACATTGGCCACGTGCATATCCCCCAGTCCCCTTTTTGTTCCACCCCTTAAATCATAGGCTGTAGAAAGGGTCCTTTTACAGTTTTTTAGGCACCTTAGAGCATTTGGTTGGAAATAAGTAGAAAAACACAGATGTGACACCAGCCTTGCTGCCTTATCTTTCTTTGGATGTTTACTCAACCTCATAGTTCTCAAACATTGACATATGTCTTTCAAAGTGTCTCCCACAGATCCAGAAATCATCATCATCTATTTATATATAAAGAAGCTACGCTGTTATCAGTTCCTTTTCCTTTTTGAATAATTTTTCTTTAAATAGATAATTAAAACAAATCATCCAATGTTCTTTGCATATAGTATTTGCAGAAGAGTTACAGGCTGTTTCTGATATTGTAGAACTCATTTATAACATGTATATATCTTTCATACCGACTATTATATATATATATATATATATATATATATATATATATATATATATATATATATATATATATTTATTTATATATATTTATTATGTATATCACAATCTCACTATTATTCAATATTGGATACACATATAAACCTTTTGTGTGAAAATGTTGTCAACTTTTTTTTGTAGCATTGACATTTCCATTTTGTCCTCAAGATGGTGCTATCTTGCTGCAAAATTGTTGCTGTACCGGAGACAAAGAATAATATTAAATTCTCAGCTGAGATCTGGTAATGTCAACAAGAGTCCTTAAACCTCAGATTTAGAATACATTATGAGTTGTAATGCATTCCTCTAATTGTGAAACTCTTAATGGATTTGGGACTTCTTTGATATATACTGGTTACCACGTGGGATTCCATATCAGGACTACTTAGAACCCAAGAAGAGTCGAACAGCCTTCACCAGCCAATATATTCTATTCTGTTTTAGGCAAATTGAAAATATTACTTATGTGTGAATGGATATTTGCCAAAATGGAGAGATGTATGACTTGAATTCAACTCCTTCACACTTGCTCTTTGTTAAAATCTATAAATACAGCAAAAATAATCTACGCATTGAGACAAAATCAGCAACACACCAGTAGACTTTATATGGACTTTATATATAACTGTATTTTTAATGACTAAAGCTTGCTTTGAAAAATATATATTGAACTTTGGCGTTTTATGTACAAGACATAACAAATGAGAGCTAAAGATCCGTTTAACAAGAATATTTGCATTGTGTTTAATTGTGCTATGTTTGGTTATATTTCACAAAACCCCTCTTTCGGGAAAGCTTGTTATCTTTCTTCTGAGATTTATTTTACCATTATCCTGAAAAAATCCAGATCTATCTGTATGACTTACCTATTTATGATCTCTTATAAAATGGGTGTAATGAAAGAATGATTTTAATACCATCCCTATGAGAAGAGCCTGCAATTCATTGCTACCCATAGCTGTCAATATACATATAACTATAATGTGGGTTGTGTTTCTTTATTTGTTCACTCAACATAACAAATATGTCCTCTAAATAATTTTGAAAAAAATATGTGTTTAGTAGGACTCAGCCTTTCTATTGAATTAAACAGTAAATATTACAAGTACTATCATTTTCTTAACCCTTTTAGTGTCAATGTGCAGTTGTTTTGTCTTTTTACAGTGAAATAAACACACAATGCATTTTACAGTTATTGACTTAAACTAGCTACATACATCAACATGTTTATTATTACATTTATAACATGCTGCTTCATTTTACACTAAATCAGTTTCCTTGCAAAATATAGATAGTTACAAGAACAAAGGCAGTTCTTTTTTCTTTTTTTTAAGTGTGCAAAACTATTTGTAACCGTGTTGCCAAGTGAAAGGCAAGTGGTGTATACTCTCATTAAATAGTGCTATTTTCTGCATGTATGTACACAGACGTTAAGATGTTCATTTTATTCCAAACAGCATCGTCTTGCATTGAGATTCACTTTTCTTCAAACTGAAATATCTGTGCAGCTAAATGACATGTTAATCCATACATTGCCAGAAGGCTCAGCAATGAATTGCAGAGGTATGTGTCGGCACAAAAACAGTTAGTAATAAAATCACCCTTCAAAAAAAGGGAGGGAGGGAGGGCTATGAATACTTAGGACCACGTGATAGATATATCTCTTCCTAAAAACATTTTTCATAATTCAAGGAAAAATCAAGGAGGGGGGGGTACAAAATATGTGCAGCGTTTTCATTTCAAACAAACGCACACACAAACATCTTCAGCTTGCTGTAGGATGCAAATGAAGGTCAAATTCTCTCTAGAGTTACAAGGTTTGTTCAATACAGACAAATTAAAAAAAAAAATGTTTTCAATAAACTATCATGGAATGTTCCTTCCCCTGCTTTTATGTCAAATGAAAACTTTACAAGAAGGAGCTGGTACGAGCAAACGCTGTGTTGGATCACTGGTTCCTTTGTGTGAGAGATCTTGTTGTTTACCAGCATGGCACAATATTGGTCAGCCAGGCAAGCGTTTAACTTAACCCCGCAAATAAAAGTTATGGTAACTGCTAATTTTGAACGGCTAAATTCTTTACTCAGTGTCGGATAAATAGGTTGCTGTCCCCTGTGTGGAATCACAGTGTTCCCATTCATCATCATAATAACCGTTTAGTGTAAAATTAACAACAATTTAACTACTACAGCAATAAACGTGGTCATACATTATAACAGATTGATGAGAATTACTTATATACAATCAAATGTGTGTATATGATGTGGGGATGAGGTGAATCTGTCTAGGAGAGAATTGCCTATTCAGCCCAAAACTTGGAAAGTTTAGTGGCAAGAACCAAGAACAATGCCACATTGTATTAAGTCCGCATTGTGTGTCTGCTTCAGTTTATTATTGTTAGCTCTACACAGTATTTGAAGAAATTATATTAATGTTTTGCAGACGCAAGGAGGCTTTCTCCAAAAAAAAAATCTGTTATGGGCTATTGCAATTATATATTTTTTTTCCTGAAACATTGTGTGTGCCAAGTTCCAGGCGATTTCTCTGATTTCGTTTTAAACAAATGGTTTAGCTAATAAAGAGTATAGAAAGGAAGGCTAAATACTGTAGGTTGGAAATCAATTGGAGAAAGCGCTAACAGGAGGGAAAGTACAAGTGGCAATTATTTCAGAAGCAAAACAGTCTGATTCTCATATATCATTTCCTAATAAAACTCCTGGATGTTTAAAACAACAAGGCAGAGCTATGGAACATATTTAAACACACCTAGAATGAGTCCAGACAAAAGGGAAAAAAAAAGGCTAAAGAACCCCAAAGGTTTTCAGTTTCACCCCGAGCCAAGTAATCTCTTTGATTACATGTAATACCTGCCAAAACCCAGATGGTATGCCCACCCATCTCACAGTGTGATAATGCCACATTGTGAAATCTACCCATTAATATTAATTGTCAGACAGAGAATCTGTCTTAACTAGTCAAGCCTGAGTCTGCCTTGGGAAAGAAGCAGAGTTTGATTTAACAGGGATTTTAAAATAATTCCTGTGCTTTCATTCTGCACCTCTCATATGAAAGGATGTGAAATGATATGTCTGCTGGCTTTTGCTGGTTTCTAGAGGCATCTGGTGCTTTAGAATAGCACTTTATAGCGAATGGCAATAAAGGGTTAAGGGAAGAAGCATTTCTTTTGCAGTATCTTTAAAGGTTAAACAGGACAGATATATGGCAAATATACATATAGATAAGTGGACGTGGACAGACAGACATCCTGTAATAGGATATGATAAATATGAATAAGTACAAAAAAGACAGAAAATGCTATATAATTTATAGATAGATAGATAGACTAGATGGGTAGACAGACAGTAAAAGTTAGATAGACAGACAGATGAGTTAGTTAGACAGACAGACATATTTATTTGTAAATGTTTAGGATGTATTTCTCTAATCCATTTTTAGAACTTTACTATGAAATACATTCACACTATAAAACATTTGCATTACCACAATGACAATTTTCAGGTAATATTTGATTTCATCCTTGTAAGTAATAAGCATTTCCGACCACGATAATTGCTGTCTGTCTCCATTGTATCTGTATGATAAGGGACCTTACCACCTGCTGTAGAAATAATTCCCATGGAGTGCTGGAGAGTTGAAATCCCCCCCCCCCCCATCCCCCTCATTTCTAGTTATGATGACAAAAAGCGCTGATAATGATGATGTCACTGTGACTAGTTTTACATTATATTTTTGTATTTGTCTCTGCTTACTATTGTGGAAAATCTTTTATATACATATGTTATTCAAACACATGACTTTTACAGATAAAGCAGAAATTGCACTGTTACTATGTAATCCCAGCCTGAGCTGTGCTATTCCATCTTATCTACTTTGCATGACATGATTTCAGTCAATCTGTTAATAAAGAAAATTGCAAGATGCAGAATGTGTGTTCAGACTTCACAATCAATGGACAATAAGAAAACAACAAGGAGACAATGGTTCTTCTGCCTTGGTGTTAATTTGTGGGAGAAGTAGATTGCAGCGAGCATCTTAATCCTCCTAATTTAAAAGACTCGTTCCTTTTTTTTCCCTTTTTTCTTGTCTTCTTTTGTTCTTGTAGAAAGAATGTGGGACTTTTTAGGGATTTGGGTTTATGTTTTGAAGTGTTCTCAATTAAATATGCTGCAAGATGACCATTGAGGTCACAAATGCAAGTATAAAGAGCTCCAATTTAACATTAGTGGTTAGTGAACAAAACCCCCTCGAGGTAGGGAGCCTGATAAAAAAGAGGGCAGCAATGTATTAAGGATGCATTATTTGGGGGACTGAGACTATAATTTAAGGCCTAACAACAGGGTCAGACTGATTTCATTTTCTACCATAGAGGTCATTCTCAGGCCTGGCTATGGTAACCCCTGTGCTCTCCATCTGTCTGTACTTGAAGCCAGGCACTTTCAATGGGTCCTTGTGTGCTCTCTCTGGCTACACACAAATGACAGCAATCTACATGCATGGGTCTATCTAAAGTGTTTGCTTACACTGACCATTGGTTCTCAGGCAATGCATTACACATGGAGACCTAAAGGACTTAAAAGATTATCAAGAAATAGTGTTGCTGTCAAAACGTCTATGCTTTTATCTCGTCCCCAGAAATTGACACAGCAGGGAGCCACATATATATTGGCAGTGTATGTGTGCGAACATAACATTGCCTTTATTTACAAAAGTGTGTGTATGTGTAACATATATATATATATATATATATATATATATATATATATATATAAAGAGAGAAAGAGAGGAGAGAGAGAGAAATATGTTATATATATTTATAAATAAAAGTACAGAGAGAGAGAAAGAAAGAGAGGAGAGAGAAATCCGCTATATGTATAAATATATATATATATATATATATATATTAGCATGTATTTATATATACATGTTTATGTTACACATAGATTGCATACATGCCTTAAACATTACCTGTTTTACACATGTATCTCTATATAGTAAGCTCTTGGGGGCAGGATACTTATACTCCAATGTGCATCTGCTTTCTATGTACTTTGTATGCACCCCTTGATTTCTGCAGCTCCGCTGGATATTTTGCCACTATGTGAACGATTAGCGACACAGATTTCATCCTATGATCTGCATAATCTATATAGAAATACAATACAATATAAACATAAATAAGTTATAGAATTAATTTATCTCATTTGAAGTGACCAGCACCATTGTTTCAATCACTCCACCTTTGCAGGTAACCTGTGTATTTTTGCTTCATACAATAATTTGAATAATGATATATTAATGCCCACCTATGAAAGAAGTATTTTCATGTAGATTGATCACAAATAAAAGAGGCTAAATAATAATTTATCAAGCTCTGTCTGTTTTGTGAATGTTCATGTTTTAATAGATGGCAGAGGGGAGTTGTATTGGGCAGTGCAGAATGTTTGCACAGAAGTCTATTTTAGAGTGCGGTGAAGAGCTAATCTTATCTCACACCCATGACAGACTGTAACCAGGAAAAGCCACTGGGTGACAAATTATCATCCATAGTCTCACAAAAAAAAGCCTCTCAAGTCCCCTGCATGTTGTGTAATATTGCTGTAATAACTCAATGTATTTTCACTTGGATAGAGATATGTGGAGTGATCCTTTCTCTGACAATACACTTGCTAGGAGTCTATTAGTTGTGAATTAAAACTCTTAATGCAAAATTGTCAGAAATTGCATTGATAGTATGATATGCGTTGAAAATCAATATCTATTCAGTATTTTCTCTATTTTGTTTACAGTATTATAACTGCAGCGGGATATGATAAAGAGACATGATAACATGGTGAACTCAGGATAAATACAGCTAGTAAATATAGATAGGTGCTATTTAATCTCTTTTGATGAGAAATTGCTTACAGAGTTTTTCCAAAAAACATCTTATATGGAGAGATTCTTAGGTAGATCTTCTGTAACATTAGGGTACATCAAAACTATTATTGACACATAATAAAAATCAAATTCAAATTTTCCAAAACCTGAAATATGCATATTTGGGTTGGTTACTGAGAACCCTGGTGAATAGTAATTGACTTCTAATAAACCTGAACCTGGTGTGTGCCATCGGTGGGGAATTTAATTTAACGAGGCCGAAGCGGATGTAGAGAATCAAAATTTCATTATAGCCTACTAATACCATACATGTTCAGAAAGTAGACAGCCCAGCACAATGCAAAACTGGTGTCTTCGCCTGTATACGCTGCACTCTGGTCTTGCCCTTTTCTACAAATATAGACTTTTAATAAAAATCACACAAAGATACTAAACTCTCATTCAAAACAATGTTGCACATAAAATGCCTACTAAACAAAAAAATTCTGAGTATGTAGATGTTATGTACATCACATATGTCTTGTTTAAAATGTGCATGTTCTTGTAAAACAAACAAACCACAGGGATGTATACCAGGAAAGAAAAATTGGATTTAACAATGAGTCCACTATTTTCACACAATTACAGTTATCACTGCAGTTCCTTACATTTAAATGGATACCAGATTTCTATTGGATTAATTAGATATTTGCTGCATTTATGTGGCCCATAAAGTGCATGCATATAATTGATTCCGATTTATGTTTTGTTTTTTTAAACAGCTTTCCTTTTTTTCGCCTCCTCGCCATTTTTTATTAACCAATTTCTTTATTCATCACTGTCACCATAGGGGTAGGATCTACTACCCATATCAGGAGCAAACACAGGATTTGTAGAGAGGGGTTTCAACACCATGCCACCAATGGGCATGACCAGCAAGCATGGAGGCATGGCTATAATTTTAGACAGTGCTTCGCTGCTCTTCAACTCTTCCTATCCCCATTATATACTCCGGCAATGTTGCGTGCACTACTGCTAGGGGCATGCAGCTCTCCCTTTTTGAGCAGAGCCATGTGAAGCGTGACATACCTCCCAACTGTCCCTACAGTCCAGACAAAGCCCTGACTGAGTGGGTCAGTCCCCAAACTCAGCACAGACCCACCAGAATCAGGACAGTTGGCAGACTGTCCTGTTCTCTCCTACCCAGGAGCAGGGTCCAGCCACCTCAAGCATACAGTTTCCCAGGCTGGGAGGGGGGTGGGTTCCAGGCCCTAGGAAACCTCCCCTGGGTGCTCCCCTGCATATGACTATGTACACAAGCTACCAGAGAGTGGTGTTGCTCTCTGATTACCACAGAGATAGATCAGAGGTTCATATCCTCTTTCCCAGGGGGTAAAAACGGTTCGCTCTCTGGCCATTGTCACTATGTACTTGTATATGCCTCCCACCTGAGTGACAAGACGATAACAGAGAGCTGCAGTGTTCTCTACTTTGAAAGTGATTAAAGGAACATAAGTTCCTCCTCTCACCCCAGGATGTGTTAATAAAGTGCAGGCATTCACTGATACTGTGGTCCTCTCACTCCAAGACGGTGTTAATAAAGTGCAGGCATTCACCGATACTGTGGTCCTCTTACTCCAGGACGGTGTTAATACAGTGCATGCATTCACTGATACTGTGATCATCTCACTCCAGAATAGTGTTAATAAAGTGCATGCATTCACTGACACTGTGGTCCTCTCACTCTCGGACGGTGTTAATAAAGTGCATGCATTCACTGTTTACTGACACTGTGGTCCTCTCACTCCAGGACAGTGTTAATAAAGTGCATGCATTCCCTGATACTGTAGTCCTTTTACTCCAGGATGGTGTTAATAAAGTGCATGCTTTCAGGGATACTGTGGTCCTCTCACTTCATGTTAATAAAGTACATGCATTGACTGCCACTGCACAGTACCTCAATGCACCCGGTTATTTCTGGGTGCAAACTTCCGGTTTCAGGAAGGAAACAAGCAACGACCGGGAAGTTGACCAAACGCTCCTGCAAAACTGAGCTTGTTTAGTGTACAAAAATTATAAGTTGGCCATTTTGACTGTTATCGCGTGACTGCTGGCTGGTAACTAGTTCAGGACTTATGTCTCGTATGTCTGTTAATGTGATCTTTTTGCTTATAAAACTACTTCACATTAAACATATATCTGAATAGACAACATATAAATAAGTATATATTACATTTACCATGTGATACCTCCAGGGGAGGGCTAACAAATGTTATCTGGGTGGCAAGACTCGACTCAGCAGCCTATAAGGAACATTTTAAAGGGAAAAAAATACAGGTGGCCCAATGACCCATCCCAAGGTAGCCCACTATGGGACCGGCTCTGGGAGCTGATGCCCCCTGTCCAGCCTGCTCCTGGATACCCCTCTAAAATCTCCTCTTTATATAATCATGTGATGTTAGCCTTGTTCTGGGCAGGCAAGAAACATTCATAGGTACTAATGAGAGTGCAAACTTCCTATGTATTAGCAAGAGTATGCTCACTGTGCTTTTGACAAGCTTACTGTGACAATCAAACTGTAGGAAGTCTGCCAGCTTTCAGCAATTTGTCTCTGAATGAGACTTATCCAACAGCTATACAATAATGATAAACTAGAAGCTCATGAGATCCATTTTCTACAGGACAACCCACAATAAACAGCTAATTTAAAACTAGACACAAAAGACATTATAGCAGGAAGTACAAAGCAGACAGGGAGGACACAACTGATTTTCTCAAGAATTTAACTGTAATATTAATAAGTGCAGAGTACGTTGCAATTGGGCCTTTGCTCAGGTTGTACTATTAATGTTGTATATTTAACTATTGAATGCCAAGCACACTTTAATGTTTTCATTACACCCTGTTATCCTTCAGTCCCCCACTGTGAAATTGGTCTGGCCAAGACATAGTGAAACACATCCAGCCATGAGTGAGTTAAAAGCGGTAACAATTTCAGGGTCAAATACCTCTACTAAATCTGGCTAGGACTGGCACCATTGACATGTCCATATCTGTAGAGATGCTTGTTGTTCATTACTACAAATTAGAAAAACAATTCAGCAAGATTCAAAATTTGTAGAATTTTGCTGAGGCTCTAAAAATGTTTTGTGGATTTCGGGGTGATTCATGGAAAATTCATTTTAAATAAGTAGATAGAAATACAAGAATAAGGTCACTTTGCCACAGTAGTGATAAATATATAGGTTGCCAAAGAAAAGCTACTTTCCTATATAGTTAGGCCACACTACCAGTAGCATTGTTTTTAATACCCTCAATCACCATTTAGTAAGTCTGAGATTAGGTGTAGGAAAAAGGCTATAAAGGAGACTTTGCTTAATATCCCAAATAATCACATTGGATAGAGATCAGCTGTCACTGGGTCATCATTCATCATGCTAATTCTACGCTACTCTTCTGTCAAAAAGAAGGATAATAAAGAATTAACAAAGTACAAAAATACACAATACACTATTGTTCTATTAGCCTACTATCTGGAGTAAATCTGAAAAGGTTTTGGAGAGTTTTGAAAGGTACATAAGCCCAATATCCAATGGCATTGTTTTTGCATTTTTTAACACAGATAAAAAGGCAAATGAAAACGCATGTCTGACACATTGTGTTAGTTAGGCTGGGTACACACTACAGAATATTTCTCCCGATGCGATATAGTTAACGATTTTACCAATGACGAAAAAAAAGTTCGGATCAGCCTGCCGATTCATGTGTACACACCAAACAAGTTTTACAAGATTTATCTTCAGATATGCGCTCTTCATCTGTCATAACCATCGGCTGAAAAGATCATGACTCTGAATACTCCATAGAGATCTATGGACACTGTCCTGAGTGTATACACACTGCAGAATTGGAAGGACATAGTTCCATTGTTGAACTAGATTTTTAGTTAGTTTTAAATATCAAATTAAACAATATAATTTGCTTTGGAACAATAATCGTTCATCGTTGGAGCATACACACTAGTGCAATATCGGGCCGAACGGTTTATCGTGTGATTGGCCCGATAATCAGCTTACAAACCTGTAGTCTGCACTCAGTCTTACTAGAGCTTTTACTAGTGTTTGAGTTTACTGTAGACTTTACCCACAGTAAACTCATTGAATAGAACAAGAGACATTCTGAAAATCGGAACGCAATTGGAATAGTACTGTAACGCTATCAAATGCTAATAAAAGCAATAGTGGATGTGGTGACACTAGAAACAATGGCTTCTAGTGTCAGACCTGACTTAATGCATTTTTGTAACATTTGTTACGAGCCGTGGCGATCCGCGGCTCGCCTTCTCCAGCTGAGTCCTGGCTGTCATAGCACGTCACTTTCAGTTTCCAGCATCCCGACCGTCACCATGGCAATGGTTGGGACACTTTCTAAGTAGCGCCGCATCCCGGAAACACTGGCCAGCCGGACGCGTGTTCATGTTGTTAAACAGCCTGAGGTGTAATTAATCAGTGGGTTGTTATTTAAGCAGCCTCTGGGGATACTTGTAGGGCAGGGGTCTGATTGGCTGCTTTCTGTATTTAAGGCAGGGAGGGCATAGCCTCCCTGCCAATTATAGCGTTCACAGTCTGTGCTGTTTGCTGACCTGCTGTTTGTCTCCTGACTTTGGCTGACCTTCTGTTATGACCCTTGCCTGTACCTTGAACCTTGCCTGTTTGCCTGTTGACCTGGACTTTTGCTTAAATACTGGACTCTGCTGTTTCGCTTGTGACCCTGCCTCTGCTTGGCTACCAATTGGCCTATCTGCTACGGACCTCTGACCTTGGCCTGCCACTGGCCACCTGCTCCAGCTTGGGCTAGTGTCTCTGGTTCGATCTGCGCTACGGCCATCATAGATGAGCTTTTACTACACTGAGTTTAAGACCTGGGGGCATTCAAGTACCTGTGAGCACATAAAGCTCTACAGGAAAGGCGACTGCTAAAGGTGGAGACCTCAATACTATCCGTTCTAAAAGCTCATCTGGGTGGTCGTGAGCCTTAACAACATTAAAAAGATAGAAAAATACATGCAATAAACGTGAGCCTGCTATTTGCCACTTCTGGCAACAACTCTTAGAAAAGCAATATATAGTTACTCCTACAATTGAATATATTTATGTTAATTAACTTTTTCATGTCCGTGTCTATTCCTACTTACGTTTGGGACGTAAATGTGCCCAACTCTATATGAGTCCAAAGTGTTTATCTAGGTACAATTTTCATTGTTTGAAGTCAGCCTTCAATATCAAAAAGGAAAATATTTAGGTGGTAATTAACATGAATCACAACTTGACATGAGAAATGACCCTCATACAATCTCAGTCTATGAGGACTGGAAGCTGACTTGATACTATCTGTCAACGTTGGTCTTTGCAGAACATGCCCAGTCATCAGTTAAAACTGCTGATGGAAATTCTGCATATGTATATCTATATATGTAGATCTAGATATCTTCAGTCTCAATCGATCCGACCAGGGCACAAAAATGTTTTGGTTAAAATCAGTGATTAGAGTTATGTGATCAAGTTTTAGATAAAAAAGATAGATTGGTTTTAAATAATTAAACATTTCTACCAGAAGGTGTTTAAGCCCCATATAAATCAAGGCAGTGAGCAGCCTTGCAATACTTTATCATAAAAATCTGCTTTTCTCTGTTATGCATGCAAAAAAATATTCAGAGTTTTCATACCAGTCAATATGAGGCTTAAAACCATAAGAGTATAGTAATATAAAATAATACATTTAGAGGATACATTCACTGTATGTCAAAAGAATCAGTAAATAGGGCGTCGCCTAGACACCAGTGGCAGCACATGCATGTTCTTAGAGCTCTATGATGCAGTGGGCTATTAATCACATCCAGAGGGGTTCCCCCTGCCCCAATTTATTTTTAAAACTGGTGCCGATCTTCCCTCATGTCCAGCTTCCATACCTGCCTCCCTGGTTCAGGCCATACATCCGCGGTGCTCACATGACTACAAGACCTCGACCACCCACAGGCACCTCGAAGGTGCACTAAGCGTTGGCTGCCCCTAAAATGAATAAATTCCCACTTCACCCCCGTGAAGCAGCTATAATCAATCATCGGCAGGTATTCCAACATGGGACCTGCCATCTTAACTGATTTGTGATGCGGCTGGAAGCAGGCCTACAGCTACAGACTATCTGTTTGTAGTGGGCTGACCACCTCCCAGAGTTTGAGTCTACACTTCTGCAGACCTAGCCTGCTTCTATACATCGCATTCCACTTCCACTTGGGTTTTTGAGACACGAGACCACGTGGCACTTCTCCGGTGATGGTGCCCACTCCAACCATCATATCCCAGAGGGGGGGCACGTTTTTTAAATCGCCCATTATGTGGACTGCCTCTCCACTTACCATCCTCAAGAGACTTCCTCGAGCAAGGGGGAAACAGTCCTGCATGAAGCTGAAGCCATAATTTTCCAGGGTGAGTGACTATTTTATCATATTCTTACCCCTGGGAGGGTGATTGAACACGTATTGTGGATTCCTGGCTGGGTCTGACAATACTGAGACACCCTAAGGGCCTCTCTAGCGCTGCTTCTTCTACTTGAAAAATGCCTTCAGCTATAAAATCTACTAAGGTGCATTGTTTCTGACTGCCAAATGTGATTTCCACCCATGCCCTCATGATCCTGTCTTAAGCATACCTTGCCCGTCGCACACTGTGACAACGTTCGGCTGCCTTAGCCATCACCATCCTTAGACCCACCTTTTTGACTCTTTGGCCTACTGTACCATCACCGTTGATGCTGCCACCTCCATGGGACCTGAGAAAAACAAGGCCTCCCCATCGGTCTCTGGAGTCCAGTTCTTCAAGCCCCAGTCCACACCTTTGGGAACTGTCTCAAAGCAAAAAGGCCCTAGCGATGCTGGACTTTCTACACCTCTGCCTGGTCCATCTTCGCCCTCTGCCTTACTCTCACAAGCAGACCCAGATGGCTCTCTCACTATCAAAATGATGCAGCTGATGTTGGCTTCCTTTAAAGACAAATTGATGTCTGATATGTGCTCTTCTCTACGTGAAATCAACATGCAAGTGACTGAATTGGGTGTGGGAGACCCTCCCACATTGAGGATATGATGGAAGAGTTTGTGGCATCCCATAATGATCTCATGTTTTCACAGGTGAGGCTCGAAAGTCAGGTTCTGGTTATGTCTGACAAGTTGGCGGGCATCAAAGACCAATCCAGATTAAACAAACTTAAAATATGGGGCATCCTGGAGTCCAACTCTAATTCTGTACTTTTTGACTCCACCAAGGATCTCTTCAAAAGCTACTCCCTGATGCTTCTGATCAAGATGTCCTCTTAGACCGAATACACAGACTTCCGAGAATGAAGTCTTGCATAGAGGCAACCCCTTTAAAATACGGTTATACGTGTCCACTTATACCATATCAAGGAAAAGGTCTTATGAGCAGCCAGAGCACCTACATCTGAAGAGATTCTTCAAGGCCTCCAACTTTTCCCTGACTTTTCTCCGACCACTGCAGCCAAAAGACGTACCTTCCAGAACATCATCAAAACCTTACAGGAACATCAGATCCAATATCGTTATTCCATTTAAGCTTATTATACAGCGTAACAAATTCACTCATATATATAATTGCCTCTGTGGAAGATGGCGCGCAACTTCTGCTGTCATGGAATATACAATATACAATTACCCAGCCTCTTGGCCACGAGTGCGGACGGAGTGAATGGATACTGAGGTGGAGAATGAATACTGGACTCCTCATATTTTCTTTGCTTAGGCATCCTTTGCCCCAGTGGGATCCACTCTTAAATCCTGAAGTACTTTCTGTTACCTGTGTTCACGTCTCCGGGACTATTTTTGGGTCTGTAGGCTCAAATCATTTGAGAAGTCAAGTTGTGACTGCTACCGCCGAGGGAGTGCAGGTCTCCTGCCGGTAAGCAGAACTGTGTTTGATCTGATTTTCTGTATTGGTTTCCTGTTGGAGCTTTTTACAAAATCTGCCTTATTTTACGTTGTTTTATACCTTTATGTTCATTTCATATGTATGTGTTACATTGTTGCCCTTTTCTCATGCCTTTGAGCTGGTATCATTATTCGTGATCGTTATAATGTTGAAATTATGGGTGTTAGTTATGTAATTGTACTATTGGTATGGATGGAAATTCCTAAATTAGGGTCATGTTCCCACAGTTGCTGATTGTTACGATTATGATGCCTTAGTCAGTATTAGCACAGGCTTACCTAGGGCGCGGAGTCTAACGGCCTTCCGGTCTTCACCAAGAACCACCGCAAGGTAGTGTGGACTTAGCTGCCGAAGAACCGCAGGTCGCGGCCCCCAGATTAGCCTACTAACGTAAGGGAGAAAGTTCTAAGTGATGGCAGGCAGACAAGAAAATAGACAATGCGGTGCAAGTACAGGCACTAACCGTTAATTCCAGGCGTTGTAGGTCTGGAACAGTAACCGGTAGATGCACGGAGCCAATCGGTGCGTGGCAGGATTTGGGTCCAGAGAGACGGCCGGTTCAGCACACTGGTGATATCAGATATACGGTACCAGAGGGACATCCAGAGAATAGTTGGTAACACAGCCAAGTCGGTACACAGAAGGTATCAGGTATACGGTGCCAGAGGGAGATCCAGAGAATAGTTGGTAACACAGCCTAGTCGGTACACAGGAGATAGTCCAGTTGCGTAGTGCCAGGGATAAGCCAAAGAATAGTCAGGTCACAGCCAGGTAGGTACACAGGAGTAGGAGGAATAGAGGGATACACAGGGAGCAGGTTCACAGGAGTCAGGACACAGGAACTGTAGCCAGGAACAGGAAACACATTGCTCTGACACAGGCAGCGTGTCAGAGCAGGGGAGATATAGGAGTTTGAATTCCCCGCCCAGGAGTCACATGATCGGCAGCAGGGAGAACCCGGAAGTGCGGCAGCGCTAACAGAAGAAGCGCTGAATGGATCGGACACCGCTGTCAGTTCACGCTGACAGTGCAGCGGAACGGGAACAAGGTAAGTTCCTAACACTGATTTTGCCGGATAGTTCCATCTCCGTCAACTTCTTTAACCCCAGGATTAAGGTTATTTCTACTTGTTTTTTTGCCCTGTATACCCTGCCTTCTCCTAGTGCTTCTCCTCCCCTGGCCCCCTCTCCACGCCAGGCAAGTACACCTGCTCTTTACATTATTGCTTTCTTCTCAATTATAGAAATTTACGATTCTTACCCTTTTCACTTAGATGACTTCGCTACATTTACAATGTACGGGGTTTGAGTTTCCCTACCAAACATTGCCTGGCGCTCTAATTTTTCCACAAGCAAAAGGCTGACCTTGTAGCTGTTCAGGAAACTCAACTTCTGGCCAAGGCCACTCCTGTCTTTAAAGACAATAGATTTCCATTGTGCTATACTGCCAATGCTCCTTTTAAACGCAATGGAGTTGCCCTTCTACTCTGCACCAAATCTAATTTTATTTTTAATTCCAGTGTTGAGGACCAAAACAGCCTCTATTTGATTGTGATAAGATCGCTAGACGGCCACTTAATCGCCGTTGTCTCCTTATATGCCCCCAATTCCCGGCAAGTGCCCCTTTTTAGATCCGCCCTTCGAGATATAAACACAAACAGGGCACACTTATCCTTATGGGGGGATTTTAATATTGTAGTCGACCCCAAACTCGATAGATTTTCTGTTGGCTCTTCTCGTACATTAGACGCTGCAGAGTGCCCCTCGGCTGCCTTTTCTAGGCTGCTGGCGGAGTTCGGGCTATACGATATTTGGAGGATCCAGGCCACGTTGGAGCATGACTACACCTATTACTCCTCTGTACACAATTCCTACTCCCGCATTGATTTACTTCCTACTGATAAATGGTTGCTACAAAATACTAAATCAATCAAAATTCTCCCAATATAGTGGCCCGATCATGTGCCGGTTGTCTGGAATTTGCAATCCCATAGACCGGCGATTCCACCAGGCTCATGGTGCTTGGTCCTTTATTAACTGACTATCCTAGAGGCTAGGGTCGCGCTCAGAGATGTTAGATATGTATCTCACCACTAACTCACTAGGGGACACTTCCATCTTCAAATTCTGGTGCATGCTCAAAGCAGTGATTTGGGGTTCGGCTACCCAGATGGAAGAGAGACTTAAACAGGCATCCATCCACTATCAGACAGAGTTGGAGAGGGAGCTGTCCTCCCAACAAAATGCACCCTTCTGGAGACCTTAAGATACATATTGCCCAGATTAAGCATGAACTACAGAAATTACTTCTTACTTGTACCCAGCAAGAGATGAGCAGACTTCATCAAAAATATTATGTTTCAGGTAATAGGGTGGGTAGACTGCTCGCTAGGAATCTACGGGGTTAATAACCACTTTTGTTCCACATTTCAGGCTGAACTCATCTCTATCTTAATTCATTAACTCACCTCATTCACCAATTTCTCAATTGTATAATAAAGGTACCCACCAGGGGAGTTTCCTGTCGAAGATGCTTGAGTCCCGTATTGTAATGATCTCCAAACCGGGTAAGGACCAGACTTTATGTCAAAATTGTAGGCCAATTGCCCACCTCAATTTGGACATAAAAATTTAAGCTAAACTAATCACACATAGACTTAGCCCCTTAATTCCATCCCTAATTCACCCCAACCAGGTTGGCTTTGTTTTAGGATATCAGACATCTGATACCACCTATAGAACAATCAACGTTATTGTACAAGCCAACAAAACATATTGCAAATTACTGATCATGTCACTAGACACGGAAAAGGCCTTTGATAGGCCACATTGAGGCTATAAGCGTGAAGTCTTTGTTCAGTTTGGATTCAGTAATGAAATCCTTAACTCAGTTATGGCATTATATAACGGGCCATCACCAACTTTATAGTTTATAGTTAAGATTTCACTTCAGATAAATTCATACTCTCCAATGGCATCAGACAAGGTTACCCCCTATCACCCCTAATCTTTCTTTTAGCTATAGAAGCACTAGCTGGGAAGATTAGACCACATCCCCAAGTCCCGGGTATCACCTTGGCTACAACCTCTCATAACTGTGTCTTTTTGCAAATTATATCTTGTTATTTATCACCATCTCAGATGCCTCGTTACCAGTCCTTAATGATGTGCTGCACAACTATGGCAGAGCTTCATAATTCAAATTGAATACCTCCAAAAGAGACGCCATTTTCATTAACATATCTAATCCCCTCCTGACACGTTTGAAGGCGACCTTCCCGTACTCCTGGCGGGCCTCTTCTCTACCATACCTTCTGATACCTTCTACCATACCTTCTGATCCCGATTACCCCTTACATGGATACCTTGATTGAGGCTAACTATACCCTATTACTGTTACACCTGACCAATCTAGAAAAATCATGGCAGTGTTACGGGGTCTCCTGGCTGGGCATAATTGCTGCATTTGAAATGTCTATGTTACCCAAAATGATGTATCTATTTTGAACACTTCTTTTCTCCATTCTCAAACATTATAGAGATAAGCTGCGTCAGCTACTTACTTCTTATATATGGAAGGGTAAAACTCCGAGGCTCTTGCACTCTATCATGACCCTTTCGAAGAGGATAAGTGGTCTGGCCCTTCCTGACATAGTTAAATACCAAGAAGCAGCCATATTGACACAACTCCGAGATTGGTCTCTGCCTACCCTCCATAAACCATGGGTTGCCCTGGAGAGGAACCTCAACTAGGCCTTCCCACTGGCCGACCTCCTCTGGTTACCTAAGCCTTGGCGCCCATCACAGTCTGAACTCCCTAAACTCACAAGTGATGCTTTGATAGTGTGGGACAGGACTCTGAGGACAATGGAGTCTGTATTACTTCCCACGTCCAACCTTTCTCTACTTGCCTCTCTATTTATCTCTCTTTATGGTATGCTAAGGGTATTACTACTGTTGAAATTCTCCAACTTGACCTGTCTATTCTCCTTTTCTCGCAGCTCAGGGAACAATTATAGATACCGAACCAAGATTTCTATTCTATTCTATTCTATTCTCTGGGGGCGAACTGGCAAAACTCTCCTCCCAACTTTTTTGTGAGTAGGTGTCACGAACACCCCAGTCTGTCTCAGATACAGCAATCTGAACAGCTGGTCATGACTGGTGTTACCTTAGTTAATTAACAATGAATACACCTTTTCTGCCACCACAAAGGATTTATTACGGTGTCCTTACATTCACCAGAACCACTTATTAATGTTTCACAGTTAAATCACTGTCACGTATTTCACAAGAATTACCACTGACTGGTGTTGGCGCTACTAAGCTGGGAGGCGCGGAGTCTAATGCACCCCCGGTGTTCACCAGGGACCCCGGCAAGCAGGTATGTACTTCGCTGCGTGAGGTGCGCAGGTCGCGGTTTTCCCAGATAGTCACCAGTGCAGTGAATGAAGCGTAATCAGTTAGTCCGTTGCTAAGCAACGGGACAAGAGCAGGGATCCGAAGGCGACCGTCTCTGGCACCTATGTGGGGTGCGGAGGCGGCGCCATTAAATGGGGATGCTATTAATTTAATGGTGGGAGCTGGTGAGGGGTGAAGTAGGTCTATTAATTAGATGGGATTGCTACTAATTTAATGTATGGGCTGATGCGTGGTGTATGTCTGTTTATTAAATAAGAATGTTATTAATTTAATGTCAGAACTGGTTGGGGGAGGCTTATTTATTAAACGGGGGTGCTATTAATTTGATGTTGGGGCTATATGGGGGAAAATAGACATTTACTGTAAATTATATTAATTAGATTCTGGACCTGATTGGGTGGAAGGAAGTTGGTTTTTAAACAGAAAAAGCTACTCATTTAAAGTCTGTCCGGTTGTGGGGAGGGAGACCTAGATTATTCACTCACTGCTAAACTTTCCAGGGGGTCAGTAATAACAATCTCTTTTCCAAACCAATATTCCAGGATCTGTTTAAGCAGCAATGGAACATAATACACCAGCAGACAGAAGACACCGGAGATGCTTAACCGCTGAGAAGCGACATCTACTCCCATAAAGGTACATGGTAGGAGGGAGCACCAAATTCTGTTTCACCCAGGGCACTAAAATGTCTAGTTACGGCACTGGCAAAGCATTGTACCCAGCAGTGGCAAGGAAAAGAGAAGCCCATAAGCCAGGGTTTCCCAAACCCAGTCCTCAGGGCTCCCCAACAGTGCAGGTTTTCCGGATCACATGTGACATAATTAGGACCACCTGTGGATCTGTCACAATGTCTCAGTCAGTAATGAATACACCTGTGCTCTGAGGACTGGGTTTGGGAAACCCTGCCATAAGCTGAACGTTTTTAAAATGATTTGTTTGTGCATTCAATTACTTACCCTCACGGAGTTAACTTTTCTCAGAATATTGCAGCCAATAGCAGCACAGGGGAGTGTTCATACGTACTGTTATAAGCTTCCAACCCCCTGGAAGTGGTCCTGTGTTGCGTGCAGTTCTGCTACTACCCACCCGCCCCATCAATCAAGTTTACCATCTAACTTTTTTCCCTGCAGTCTAGATGCAGTTGCTGTAGGAGAGCAGCTTGGCTTGCTGAGAGGTCGCATGCCACTGTCGAGTCCAGAAGGGTAGTAGACACTTCTAGAACATCTTAGCACCGGCCAATAGATAAGGTATAGCCTAGGTTGGTGATACAATGGTCTGACCTTTCCACCTTTATTGGTTTTGCCAATTGTGGCAGACTGTCCAGCTCTTGCCACCCCTGATAGTTCATGTTTAGGTTTTTCAATAAACTATCTTCTTTTCCAAGTTTAATTATTGTCTTGTCGTTATTTGTTAGTATAAGTGAGGTATAAATCTAAGTCTGTGTTAGGGAGGTGGTTGAAGGAATATAAACGGTATACATTTTATAGAGGCTTTTATATTATTTTTGCTTTGCTTTTTTAAATCGGTTTTCAGCACAACTTATGGAAAGCGTTCTAATTCATGTTTGGATAACTGTAACTTTCAATTTCTGCTCTTATACTATATGCTGGATTAATCAACTAGATACACTACTGATTATTAGAAATGTGTACTCATTAGGATAAAGCTGGTTACACAACTATGCAATTTCTGTAATGATTTCACTAATCATAGAAAGTCCTGATGAGCATGCCGATTCGTGCGTATACACCTATACAATTTAACATCTGCTGAAAAGATATTGTTCCATCGTTGATCATGATTTTTAGGAAGTTTATAAGACCAAAATCAACAGATATGATGTACTTTGGTATGATAAAACATGATCATGGGAGCGTACATACTCTCACAATATCTGACCAAGCGGTTGTGAATAGGTGTGTACCAAGCTTTATAGTGAAATGAGATTTTAGGAGCTGAGAAAGCTCCACTATAATTAATAAAGCAAAAGTATTTTTATTACAAAAGGTATTCATGAGCACAAACATGGCTAGTTTGCTCTAATTTTGTAATGTTATTATTTTTATATGGACAAACAACTGTAATGTGGATGGTTGTTAAAGTCTGCTTGAGCATCACTTAAAAGACATGTTCCTGTGTAGTAATACAATAAAGGCAACAATAAATGCATTCTACTGTATGCTTGTTTTTATATTACTTTCCAAATAGGTCAACTCTGCTAATTGTTACTAGTATGCCCTCTTTTTAGTCTAGCCTTGAAAAAAGCTTTTACAATCCCATTCACCACCAGAATATTATAGTTATAGTCTTAAATGTGTTATTTGAAAAGTAAAGATTGTGTTTTGTTTTTGTTTAATGTAATACTTGTATGCTTTGGGTGACAGGGCAATTGAAAACCTGAACGAAAAGCAGTGTAGTGTTATGGTTATCCTCAGATCTATGAAATATGACACTATTGTAAAATGGTTGTGATCATCTGTAAAAATGCTTTTATTCCATTGCTACAGATTATGTTCCTCTGCTTCCTTAACTAATAGTACTCACATAGAGCCCAGAGTCTCAGAGGCACACCATGAACCCACATGATCTGCTGTACCAGTCAAGCCCAAATTGTAGACAGCATACTGTAAGCACTTGGTAAAGTCTCTGAAAAGATAGTGCCATTGTTTGGGAAAGTTATTTTCTGTGCAGAAAACTAAGGTGTATGTGTTTGGTGATTGTATGATTTTGAAGTGAAAGTTGATTTACTGTCAAAAAGACAGGGATATCGGTTGCCATTTTGACGAGGCAGGCTGGACAACCGAGGTAGTATACAAGGCAGGTATACTGGCAGCAAAAGCCCTGTTTGAAAAGAGAACAGTTAAAAAGCTTTTAGAACTTTCTCCCCAAGAGTAATCGCAAAGTTTAGCGATAGTTAGTATTGCTAAGCGGTGCGATCGGACGGCATGGTTTATTGTGCAACCGTGCTTGTGACTTGGGTTGAACGGCTGGAGGAATTACGCTGGTACAAACTGGTAAACTCCGGTACTACCAGTTCAGTAATACTCAACAGATTTTGTGGAGAGCCAGGATATCGAGGAGCTGATATTTCTGTTGTCCATAGTGATATTTCTGTGTTAGGAGGTGTGTGGGCGTAGCCTGTGAAACCGTCCACGGATAAAAATCTCTAGTAGGTTCTGTTTGAAAGGAGAACAAGTAAAAAGTCTTTTTGCGTAGCGTTGAGAAATAGGTTGTTTTCACAATGGGTGCTAAGCAAACGCTAGAGATGTTGTGCTGCTTAAGGAAGGACCAATTGATTCGGCGAGGTTCCGTATGTTTAATAAGTATGGTGCGTATGCAACGGCATACTGCGACAAATGGGTCAAGATGACCCGGGAGTGTGTGAAACCTCTCCCAAACATAGGTAGTTTCGAGGCAGAGGTGTTAAATAATGTTAGAGATGATGATTATATCAAGTAGGATTAGTTCTCTTTCCACTAAATATTCTTGAGGTACCCGAATTATGGGTGGGAGGTCACTAGGGGAAAAGTACAACACCTAGGTCCCTTAGTCTGGAGTCTCCCAATAGTTTACAAGCCGATCACTGTTAAATCTGAGTATTGGGGGACTGGGAAGAACGTACAGACAATAGCCCGCCCACAAGTGTTGATGAAAAGAACTGATGACATTATGAGGAGAGTGTATATTAACGCAAGCTGAAGGAGGTTGTATATGACATTATTGATAGACATAGGATGATGCTATCGATGAACATAAAGTGTTTAAATGTATTCTGAGCTTAAAGACATGCGTTGGACAGATGAACCTGTTAAACTTGAAGAACTGTAGTAGAGTATTCTGTATAGCTGATACATGTTCTATTGTACCTTTCCAAATAATGTATTACGTGTTTTATTGCACCCTTGAAGGGCATACAAAAGGTTATCTCCAAGCTCCAGAAGTGTATGGTCTATAGTAAAAGAAGAAGTAATTTAGAGGATTAAGACTCTCTCTTATGATAACTTGTTTAGATCTACAAACAGCGTGGTCATACACCAAGGGGGACTTGTATTACATAATAATGAAACGTGGTACGGAGATCCTGCATATAACATCTTTAAGGTGATAGTTTATTATACTATCAAAGGGTGGACCTATAGAAGCAAGCCACGTCATTTGCATTGTTCTCTGTAACACTGACTGTGTATATATTATCATAGCTGTGCACCCAGTTCTCAGTCTTCACTGACCACAGTATTCTAACAGATATACTGTCCACCGGGTCCTGTGGGTGCGCAGCGAGCACATGCGATAGCAGCGGTATGTATTTATCTTTTGGTATTGGCTGTACTGTATCATAATATAATAATGTATTGAATTTTTGACTATTTACATCTGCTAAAATAAATCACTTTGTGCGTTAGAAACACAATACAATCGCCTATGCAATGCTTATTTCAAAACGATAGAATACCTTTAATAGTAGCTAGTGGTTGCCTAAAACTGTGGATGAGTGACATAATGTTACTCACCCAGTGTTTTAAATTCTCCTGCGGCACCTATACATGGAGCGCTGGATGATGACATGAGAAGCAGCCAGCAGCTTCTTACATGTGAAGCTGTCGGCTGCTGCTCTTCAATGTTAATGCGACACTGGAAGCGTGGTGCTTGGCTATTATGTCACAAAAGAGAGCCACACTTCCAGTCTGAGGAGCACAGGATGCTGCCCCCACCTCTCGCCTGCTAAGTAAGCAGCGGGGTTGCAATGCCTGAGGGTCGCTGCCTATGGAGTCCTAACAAGTCGGATTGCAAATATTTAAGAATGATGAAGATAAGATAAAGATAATTTTGAATATTTTTTATCTCTTCATTTTCCTGTAATGCATACACTATCTTTAATTGGCTAATTTCACCACAAGTCGCAATAAACCTGGGTCTAGGGGCAGCAGAGGTAGAGGTGTGGTTCTTTCCATGCACAACACATATGTTATTCTTTCTTTGCCAAGGAGTGAATAAGAAAAACCAACGTATGTGTGTGGTTTTCAATATATGTTCAATCATATGGCTCCAGGTGGCTGTCAGCATCACGCTTCCAAGCAGAGCTCCTGCTGACAGAAGCTTAATCTACTGGAATTGAGTAACGAGGCTCCCCTGCTCTTGTTTCAAACCTCTCCTGGTGCTCCCAGCTCAGTGTGCCCTCGTTAAGTGTATTGCCCATGTGCATGCTTTCCAGTCCTGGACGCATGTGTCCTGTCTGCCTCCTGCTCATTCCACCTTGAAGGGTGGTCCTGTCCTACCAGCCACAGCACCAATGCCTCCAGTGTCCCTTGTCCTGCCAGTGGCCCCTTGTTGGCTATCTAACCTGGTTTGGCTGTCAGTGGCTCCTTTCAGACAGCCGGGCTGTTCAGTAGGGAATATAGCCCAGCAGCTCAACTCCTGCCATAGGGCCCTGCTTCTGTTCAGCTGTTTGTCTTGGTGCTGTGCACCTACCTTCTGTGGGGGCTATTGGTGCTCCATTGCCGCTGTCTTGCAGCCAGCGCTCTCCTCCTGTACAGGAACAGCCCCTTGGACCTCCGGCTCCCTCCTTGGACTACCATTGCAGATGGGATTTGCCATCCTGGGAGGCAGAGACACCATCCAGGCCTTCACTAACTAGGTCTCTGCACCACACAGGTCCTGTATTGGATCCAAGCAACATCCAGGCCTCAGCACCTTCAAGCCCCATGCTCATTCCCTACACCATCCAGGCCTCCAGTAACTAGGCCCCTGCACCAATTAGGCCCTGCAATGGACTTATGCACCAGCTCATCCAAGCAGGTCTCAGCACCTTCTAGGTCCCACACTGCACCCCTACACCATCCATGCCTCAAACAACTAGGCCTCTGCTACATCAAGGCCCTGCATTGGACCCCTACACCATCCACACCTCTTCCAACAAGGCTTCTGCACCTTCTAGACCCTGCACTATTCCCATAGATCATCCAGTCCTTCATTAACCAGGTCTCAATATCTTCTATGCCCCACACTCGTCCAAGATGGCTCCTCTCTGATCAGGTATCTGGAAAGCTCTCCCACTGTCCACTGTAAAGTCTTCTCCACTCTTTCAGGGTGTCTCTCCTTCCTTAATCCATATTTCTCTCAGGCTGCAGGGGACTCAGGGTGCCTATCTCCCTGAGTGCTTCACAGAATCTCCAACTGCTGTCAGTAGGAGCTCCTTCACATGCTCCCCCTTCCCACTGCACACGAGTAGATGTAGCTCTCTGCCAGCAGGGTGGTATACAAAGCAAATGTGTGGCCTGTTTGGGTTGTTGGCACTGTATATATATATATATATATATATATATATATATATATATATATATATATATATATATATATGATACTTAACACCTGAAAAATTTCATATAGTTTAAAAGAAACACGTTGGGTAGTGGCTGCTCATCTATTCCTTTTTCTCAGAAGTCTTCATCTTTTTACTATGTAAGTTCTCCTGAAGTGTAAAAATAATATGCACTAGTCAAATAGAAGGCTGGTAAGTGGGATATCTATATTGATTATAACACTGGTGGATCACAAGTTTTGAAAAGAGTGTGATTTATGGTGATATGCACATCTTGAAAAAGCTCTAGTATGTGTTAGGCTGTAGGCCCTGATCCCCAACCCACGGAACCAGATTAAGAGATCTTCGCCTATAGCAGCCGCCTTTCCCTTAGAGCTTGACGCGCTCACCGGTACTCAGATGCCCCCAGGACTTAGCTCCAAGAGTAGTGTGGGTTGGAAATACAGGACCACAGCGACGAGCCAGGAGACTGGTAGAAAGCAGCAGGTAGTCAGTACAATAGCCAAGGTCAAGGGTCACAGGCAAGCAGGGTATTCGATAAACACGCCAGAGGTCGGGGTCACAGGCACGGTAGCAAGGTCCAAGGTACAGGCAAGAAGGGTCAGGGTCACGAGCAAACAGGCAGAGTCCAATAATCCAAGCAGGGGTCATACACAAGAAATTAGTCCAACAGGTTTCCACTAACACAATTCAGGAGCAGGTTAGCTGACAGGCAAACTAGACGCTATAACCGGCAGTGAGGCTGCAGACCTCACTGCCCTAAATACTTCAGACAGCCAATCAGAGCCTAGCTCTGATATTACTCACAGGTCCCAGCTAATAAATTAATTTAAGCTTAATAGCCTCCAGGCTATTAACTAAGTTTGCGCATGCACCCGGTTGTCCCCTGTTGCCGGGACACGGCGTTACAGTGCAGGGCGTCCGACCGTTGCCAAGTGCTGGGCAGAAGTGACGTCCCGGTCGTCAAGGTGACGGCCGGGACGCCAGGGGGCACAGGAAGCGAGCCGCGGCGGCTGTGAGTACCGCCGCGGCTCGTGACAGTATGTAGGAATTTTTTATATCATTGGTGGAAAGATATACAGAATTTATAGAAACACCTAAAGGGAGCCACCTGGTGACACTATTTGTGCTGGTCAAACACGGGTGTTGTGTTAAAGAAAAAAGCATGACTGCACTATTCTCCTATTTTCTTCTTATATGTCATCATCACTGTACATTATAAATAAACAGATAAATTGTTCATTTTACAAAAAAGATGTATTCCGTCAGTCAATGGGCGATAGTCTATAAAATAGGAAGAAAGAAAATTTGGTCTTGACTTTAGGATTATCCTTCTTCATGCTAACATTTTCTGGCACTTCCGCCTCTTCTTATGTCAAGGAGTAAGAGTTGTGCATGATTTAGTTAACATCACTTTGTTTTTTTTTTTAAGTTCCCTCACTCCCATGGTACATACGACTACATTGAGTAGTATTTTAGGAGAAAAATATTTTCCCTTAATGAAAGGGGTGGTTCTAAAGTGGTAGGAGGATGAACTTTTTATATCACGCTTACATTGTTACATAGTGCATCTCCTCGGATTTTTCCACTTCTCTGCACATCTCGGTGCGCTTCTAGTGGAGCTATCTCATAAGGGCAGAGAGCAGGGCTGCACCTCGATGTGCACAGTGAGGACCATCTAGGTGCACCAGTGTAAAACCAAGACATTTTGCACCCAGTACAAGTTGTATATGAGGTGCTCTGTGTGCCTCCATACATATACAGATAACTGCATAATACAACTTGCTATGCCTGTTAGATAGAATTTTCTGTATATTTTGTGTATGTAAGGACAACTGTACATCAACACTTGACTCGGGTGTGAGGCTGTTACAGTGAACCTGCTTAGACCTGTCTGCTTAATGCTGCAAACTGTAACTTGGTAATGCACACCTGTCAAGTTATCATTTTAATCTCTACATTAATAAATTATTGCCTTGTTTTGGATAGGTTAGGGAAGTAGCCTGGAGCTAGCAGAGTGGAGGATGGGGTTAGTGTATATTAGTTATTACTGTGTCATAATCAGCTGGGGATTGGTTTGGAGAGCCCTTAAAAATGTTGCAATGGGGCCCATTTTTCTAGTTACACCCCTGCTTGTATTAGACTTATAGCTTGTATTCAAATTATTATATCACCTTGGTTATGTATTATTAAAGATGTTTTTTCATCTCATTTCCCAATAATCCAATGTAAAATGATGTATTACTATAAAAAAGTTGATCGGATCTCAGTTTCTAATGTATCAGATAACAGTGCAAGATGTTATGACATATGGAAGGTATTTCCACTTTCATTTATGTTAGTCAGGGTGGTTGGGAAGGCCTTTGTACTGGGAGTCCTATAAAAGGCTGCACATGACATTCTTCCCTTTGTGGAGCACTGAGCACAATAAGCGCACAAGGGGAACAAAGCAATTCAAAACTGTATTGCATCACGTGGCCAGGGATGGAACTAGGGCAGTGCGGCAAGTGCGACCGCCCAGGGCGCCAGAATACAGGGGGTGCTCTCTGGCAGCCACCTGTCTCTCTGTTTCTTTTCTTCACAGCTTCTGGTGACTGGCTCCTCCACCGCTACGCACAGGTTAAATAGCTGTCAGGACTGAAACCGTTTGAGCAGTGCGGGTAATGAGAGCAGCCACTGACAACTCTCACTCCCCACAATGCATACAGAACTTTTTTTTCATGACATCAATCTGTGTGTACTAATGGTGGCTGGCCCCTCACACCGAACCTACCACATTGTTCAATATGCTACAGATCAGAGAGATTCCGTTCTCCCCCCTCCCATTTCTCCTCCCCCTCCCTCCTCTCATTTCTCTTTCCCCTCTCCCTCTACTCTCATTTCTATCCCCCCTCCCCCTCTCCTCACCCTCTCCTCCCATTTCTCTTCCCCTCCCTCCTCTCATTTCTCTTCCTCTCCCTCCTCTCATTTCTCTCCTCCCTCTCCTCTCATTTCTCTCACCCCTCCCTCTCTCCTCTCATTTCTCTTCCCTTCCCCCTCCCTC
This sequence comes from Mixophyes fleayi, assembly GCF_038048845.1. NCBI lineage: Eukaryota > Metazoa > Chordata > Amphibia > Anura > Limnodynastidae > Mixophyes > Mixophyes fleayi. The sequence continues at coordinate 299,026,782 of NC_134404.1, read as the reverse complement.
CTCTCATTTCTCTTCCCCTCCCCCTCTCCTCTCATTTCTCTTCCCCTCCCTCCTCTCATTTCTCTCCCCCCTCCCCCTCTCATTTTTCTCCCCCCTCCCCCTCTCATTTCTCTTCCCCTCCCTCTCCCTCCTCTCATTTCTCTCCCCCCTCCCCCTCTCCTCTCATTTCTCTCCCCCTCCCCTCTCATTTCTCTTCCCCTCCCTCTCCCTCCTCTCATTTCTCTCCCCCCTCTCCCTCCTCTCATTTCTCTCCCCCCTCTCCTCTCATTTCTCTCTCCCCTCCCATTTCTCTCCCCCCTCCCCCTCTCCTCTCATTTCTCTCCCCACTCCCCCTCTCCTCTCATTTCTCTTCCCCTCCCTTCTCTCATTTCTCTCCTCCCTTCCCCTCTACTCTCATTTCTCTCCCCCCTCCCCCTCTCCTCTCATTTCTCTTCCCCTCCCTCTCCTCTCATTTCTCTTCCCCCTCCCCCTCTACTCTCATTTCTCTCCCCTCTCTCCTCTCATTTCTCTCCCCCCTCCCACTCTCCTCACCCTCTCCTATCATTTCTCTTCCCCTCCTTCTCCCTCCTCTCATTTCTCCCCCCCTCTCCTCTCATTTCTCTTCACCCTCCCCCTCCCTCCTCTCATTTCTCTTTCTTTCCCCCTCCCTCCTCTCATTTCTCATCCCTTTCCCTTCCCTTCCCTCCTCTAATTTCTCACCCCCCTCCCCCTCTCTTCTCTCATTTCTCTTCCCCACCCTCTCTCCCTCCCTCCTCTCTCCACTCCCATTTCTCATCCGCCTACCTCCTCTCTTTCTTTCCCTCCATTTTCTCTCTCTCCTTCCCTCCCCCTTCAGAGACCAAAGTGAGCTGCTGGGATAGAACTTGTCCATGAACAAAAGTGTTGGCTGCTATGGGGAAAATAGGTAGGTCTAATTATTAAATGGGAATACAATTAATTTAATGTGGGGGCTGGAGGGATTGCAGGTCGGTCTACTGATTAAATGGGAATGCTGTTAATTTAATGTGATGGCTGGTATGGGAAAAATAGGGTCTGTTTATTAAATGGGAATACTACTAATTTGTCAGGGCTGGTCGGGGTAATATGTCTGCTTATTAAGAAGAAATGCTATCAATTTAATGTCGGCGCTGGTTGGGGTGAGGAAATTGACATTTATTAGATCTGAATACCATTAATTTAATTTTTGGGCTGCTTGGGGGGGGGGGATAAGTAATTTTTTAAAACAAAAAACACTATTAAATTAATATCAGTGTTCATTCATTGCTCGGCCCTCTAGAAGGTGAATACTAACTAACTATCTCTTTTCCAAACAATTCAGCTAAGCAGCCACTTAGCTTAAGACACCGGCTGAACCACCAGCTAGTCAAATCTGTAAGAGCAGCACAATGGTGAAGGGCAATCTAATGTTTGTACAGGGGAAGGAACGCCCCCACAGTGGTTGGCCACGCTTCCTCAGGCAGTGCGCCATTGCTTGTGGGGGGCGCCAGCTTTCTTTCTTCCCCAGGGTGCTAAAATGTCTAGTTACGGCCAGGGCCGGATTAACCATAGGGCTAACTGGGCTACAGTCCAGGGGCCTATGGCATCCAGGGGGCCCTTGAAAGTGCTCACGAGATCTCCTCAGTAAAGAGAGTACAGCGCGCCGGAGAAGGAGGTAAGTGCCGGGGAAGGCAGGCTCGGATCACGGGGGGGGGCCCTCACGGGGGAACCACTCATTATGATTGTGGCATAATGAAAGAATCACTCTAATCCATATGCACTAAACAAGACTTGGGGCTAGATTTACTAAGCTGCGGGTTTGAAAAAGTGGGGATGTTGCCTATAGCAACCAATCAGATTCTAGCTTTCATTTATTTAGTACATTCTACAAAATGACAGCTAGAATCTGATTGGTTGCTATAGGCAACATCCCCACTTTTTCAAACCCGCAGCTTAGTAAATCTAGCCCTTGGTGCTTCGCAATATTTCTTGCATTTTAAGTAGCCCCAACTGTGATCATCAATAAAATTCCTGGCTTGAATGTGTTAAAAGGCATAACAAAAGAAAAGATTGAAGAGGTTCAGTAATGAAATTTCAAAATACTATATTAATAAAACACCTCCACTCTTTTCTATCTAAGCAGAAATAAAATTGTCCCTGAATTGTTTTTGCTGTGAAGTACCTGTATGTACTAAATATTGCAATATTGTCAAAACTACATTCAGAGGTTAGCCCAATCATGTTAAATTTAGCCTGAGTGAGAAAAGATTGTTGGTTTCCTCTGCCTATTAATTGAGAATCACTTAAGTTGGCAAGTGCTGACAAGTCTCACAGACAAGTTGTACAGCGTGTCAGTGGCAGATCACCATGTAGAATTCTGGGACATACTTTGTAGATTTGTAATGACTGCATTACGAGATGCGAACGAAAGCAATCTGTTTCCTATTCTCAAAAACTCCTGTTTACAAATTAATGAATTATTGTCTTTCCCTTGAAGGATTTAGGGTGGTGTTACACATTTAGGGGGAAGGTACATGGGTGCTTTTCAAAATAGTGCTTTCTTCAGCTTCAGAAACACTCAAGCTTAATTTTTCTAGTGTTTGTATTGCCAATTTTATAGGTCAGTTTGCTGATAATGCTGTCAATATTTCTGCTTGTATCTAGCATTACGTACACTCATCAGTGACAAACCAGCTTAGTATGCCTTAACATGGGGAAGCCTGTTTAGCAAGCATGGTGGCCGTACATGTTTTGCCATCACTGGATGCAATAACAGAAAAAAATAAATTAAATTTTTTTTTTTTTTTAACCGGTTACCCAGTAAGGATGTGCCTTTCTGCAGAGACTGACATGGTGAAGTGCTAAGTTAGTTTTTACCACTCCAGGCTAGTAGTACCGGGATAACTGGGTATCGCTCAGCTCCCCTGGCGTTATCATCGCATTTTGATAAATCGGCCCCTATATCACCAAGTTCCCAGATAAGGCACCTACAGAGTAAAATACAAGCACAAAAAAAAAGAACAATACCTAATTTCGTGAACATAGAGAACTTACAGTTATTTATTAGGGTTAACCCATCACATAATTGTGGGGAATAATGCCTAAATCATAACTCCAGTGTAAATATGGTATATCAAATGAATCCATTGATACGTTGAGCTACTAAAGTGTATTCGGGGGCTCTGCACATCCCAGTGTTAGAAGAAAGCAGTGTCACCTGTAGCAGCTTTAAAGGCCCCTGCGGTGAGATATATCCTGGCCTAGGATGGAGTTTTGACACCTGGATAGACTTTTAGGGATGTTGTTTGGCTCAAAGAGACCATGTGCTGACTTTTCTATATTTTATATAGACAAGAATAATTCAGTTTTAAAATATGCCACTTAAAATCAATAAAAGTAGTGAGCAACCACATATTCCATAGCATGATGAAGGGCATGATGAAGGGCATCTCATATGTCGAATTAAGAGTTCTGCTACACTGAGAAGTTCAGAAAATGAGTATAAGCTCAACTGACAACTGCTTGTTTGGTGTCAATAGATGGGTAAATTCATAGGGGATCTATTAATAATAAAATTGTGTCTGTGTGACGCTCCACAGAAAAGTTAGGTCACAAAGTAGAATTGGGTAGTAAATCAGGCAACATGCAAATGGTGACTGAAAAAAGTGTCACAGATAACAACCCCCCAGGAGGAGGGGAAGGGTGTAAAAGTTATTTTAAACAGCTGAGACCAGTTACAAGAAATTGTCAGCTTCTTGGGGATCAATCTAATTGAAGGACTGTCCATCTTTTCTGCCTACCCCCAGGCATACAGATTATAATATGTAAATTATGCTCTGTAATTTTATTTTTATTCCATTTGTTTTTATAGCTGTTTGCAACTTTTTATTTGTATGTCAAATCTTTATCTACTGGCTTTTTTTTTATTATCTGTAAGCATTGTACCTTTTGTATATTAAATCTAACAATTTAATAGTTCTGTCCTTATTGCTCTAAACGAATCCATTGCCTGTTTAGAAGAGACAGATTGCTTGGCTGGATTAACTCTTTAGAAACCAGTGTATGAAGGGTTAACTGTTTAGCTACCAGAGCACAGAGTGCGCACAATTGGGTGATTGCGTCATAGGTTTTTTATGGGCATTATACGTAGCTGGCGGCTGTTGGCGGAGACGTGTGGAAGCATGTGTGTGTTGGGAAAAGGACCAGCAAAATCTGTAGTCTGAAAGAGAGGCAAGTGTGAGTTTTTGGCTGGAATCCTATAGGTTCCCTTACAGTAAGCTTCCAAGTCACAAGTGAGCAGCGGGTAGTTTGTGACATATATATATATATATATATATACACACAGACCCACACACACAAAACATATATATATATATATATATATATATATATATATATATGTTTTGTGTGTGTGGGTCTGTGTATATATATATATATATATATATATATATATATATATATATGCACGCATACATAATACACATACACTTATAGACATAAACATTATATATGTGTGCATATATATATATATATATCAATATATATCAATATATATATATATATATATATATATATATATATATATTAATATGGCACCAACACATCAGGCAGCATTTTACAGAGGTTTGATCATTTACACCTTTCCCTGCCCCAGTGGAGCTTATAGTCTGAATTCTCTACCACACAAACCCACACACTAACATTAACCTAACAGTATGTTTTGGAGTAAATTTATTACTTCTGCAAATAATTGAGAACTGTTTTGGGATTATGTCTGTGGAGGAATTGGAAAATATGCGGGCTAACATAAACCATATAAAATATGCTCTAATAATTAAGAAATAAACTCCTGGACAGGAGAATTGCTGCCTGAATATAAAATTTGCTAGAGGTTATTAGGTAATGTATTTATTGGAGCAGCAGATGTAGAAAAGCCTAATAAAAACAATAATGCCAAATAATATTTTCTGTATTAGCTTGCTGGTAAAAAAAAAAAAAGAAGAAATTATCGTTTTAAAAGGGAAAAAAATGTACATGCGGCATAGCTGTAATGCTGGAGATCACTTGTGCTACTAGTATGCACTTCATGTGTACTGTAAGGTATGATAATTATATGGCTGTGCAGAAGGAGTAAATGCCCCAAGTCTGTTCTATTGCATAAACAGACCTCTTTCAATACAATTAATTAGGTTCAGAGTTTTATAAAGGTGATGACTGCTGACCTTGTATATGCCTATTGTGCACGCAGCCACTGGGAAATACCATGTTTCTGGTTTGCTTGAAAAAAAAAACAGAAAACCAAGTCGAAAGATCAAAAAGCTTAAATTAAATAGAAACCCTCTTCTAGGAATCCTGTTTTTCCTTCCATCTAAATTGACAAGATGCTACAAAGGTTACTCAAGTGGATTTTTTTTCACAGAGAGCTATTGCCTTATGGTAATGATTTAAAGTGACGACTGCGATGTGTTATTGAGTGCACTGTATGTACTAATTAAGCAATGCATATGGATCCCCACACCACAACAAATATACTGCATGCTGTATTGTATGTACTGGTATGTATAGTGTTCTGCACTGGTAGCTTCAGTAACCTGCCTTAAATAGATATTCTCCACCGCCCTTTCATACCTCTGTGCAGTCTGAGAATATAAAAAGCATCTGTCAGATGTGGAACAATGTGCTATATGCAATGCATACATCAAACAAACACCAAAAAAAATCAACCCTACAACTATACTGCGTGTGTTGGAAATCAGTGACAGTGAGCTCCAATTAACAGGACTCGGAGAAGAAAAGGACTGTTTCAAATAAGGCTGCTGAAGAGAAGAGGAGGTAAAAGGATCAGAAAATGTTGCAAAACTGGGAAAAAAAATGACAGTGCTGGGTGTTGATTTATTGCAGAAGCCCCTGGTCATTTCCATATATTGAAATGCGCCCAAGCGGCCAGTCAGTCAATTTCCTTTGAGCTGCTGCTGCTGCCCATGGTCTACCCATGTGACTCCCCCCTCCCTCCTATTCTGCATCTCTAGCTTTGATCAAGACAAAAACATATTAAAGATATAACCAAGCAATCAATGTCATAGGCATTGTAGGGAATACAAGCTCCCATTTCTTTTTAATACCTAAATCTGGGAAAGGGAAACTGAACTAATGAACCACATAGCTCTGGATTCCTAAAATATCTCTTATTGCCTTCATTATATACATTTGTGACAGCACGAAGCAATGAAATGCCTTAAAAATGTCATTCATCTTACATCATAGAGGCATAAGATTGATGTGGCTTTTTTTTTTTCTGCTTCTTAAAAGGATTTACAACCGGTACCCACTTTTCCCCACCGTAGTATAAACGTGGAAGAGGAAAAGAAACACAAGCTTTATTACTAAAGCATTATACGTGTACACTCTGTAAATATAGCTGTTTTCTCATTTTCTAGTGAGTAATGTGAGCCCAATAGTGTCCTATGATCTGTGTCTATGCTTTTTACATCTCTGAGATACAAGCAGAGAAATAGATGGAGGTGAGTGAAATATCAAATCACAAGACTGCATGTAGATTTATGATTGCATAAGAGGCTTTATCATTTCCATATATTGAAATGTGCTGTCCTTTCGAGTCTCCCTAGCCCTTGGCGGAGATGAGAAGCTCGATTCCGCCGTGATCAATGTATGAAGCAAGGAGTAAGAAAAAAAAAAAACAGGCTGGCACCAGATGGAGCAGGGTCTAGTGAAAGGTCAAGGTTAGCTCAGGCTGCTATTGAATCGGCTGCAGCCTCACAGATAGATCTCTGCCTTGGAGGCACCCACTGGGGCTTCTCAAAATCAAATCTAATAGAAAAGGCAGTCACAGAATGAAATCGCTTCATCTGAATGCTAAAATTGTTATTAGGCTACATTACAGACAAATCAGACACGTGATTACCAAAAAAAAAGAAGCATGCTTGGCAGTTTATGTCTGAAATCAAAGCTGGGAATGCTGCCATCGCTAACTACAAAGGTGTTAAAGATATACATGTGTAAGAAACACATATACATGTATGTATATTGGAGACATACCAATTCATTGTTAAATTGACCCTTGAACAAAGTATGCAGCACTGAAATACCTTCAGTGCTGCATGTTGTAGATAGGCTGGTGTTTCTATATATGTACCTGAATGTGTACAAGGTAAATACATATATTCATATATACATATTTATGCAAGTCTGGAAATATGCAAAGCTGCAGTCTCATTCTGGTAGGTTACACGGCGTCTGGGAAGAAATGAAACAAACATTTGGTGCCATTTATTGATCTTATACTTCAAAGACAAAAAACCCCAAAAAAACGCCACTGTAAATTCCAGGTTCATTTAGCTAATCACACAGCCTCATTTCACACTGGCTGATTCTTCAGACTGAAATGTCATAAAATATGGCATAGGTCTTTTCATATAGGGTAAGCTAATTTACACTTAGGTGACAATGGATAAGTACTGTCCCAATTCCACTCCCATCATAGATGGGAGTCGTGGTTATCAGTACTTTTTTTTATTCTACCAGCATTCAAGCATTAAAGACTGTATTTTTCAATTATCATAATGTAATGTTCATTAATGCTTCTTTAACCTAAAGCACACTCCTATCTTCAAGAATGATTTAGTCTCTTAAAACTAATTTTGGATTCGGTAGATTAAACATGATGACTGCACTCCAAGGGTTAATAAATTTAGAATTAACAGATCATCCCTGCTTGATATAGCTACTATAGATGATTTAATATGCAGCAGGGGCAGGTTGACAGTCAGCTCACAGATGCAGATAAGATCAAATAACCTCTTGATTCAATAGTTTGAATGGCTACACTCAGTATCTCTAAGGTAAGTGACAATACTTGTGTGTCTTACATGCTGCTAAATACAATCTAATTCTGCATAATGACACACAGAGCGGCTTCCTTTTTGTAGGAGTGCAGATCGCTTCTTCCTGTGTTGGGGGCACCCTCTGAAACTCTATTTTAAGAGTTCTCCAAATTGTGCATTCCTCAAGTGTTTCCCCCCAGCAAGCATCACCTCTTTTCTTTATGAAGGTAGAACTATGACCTACTGCAAGTTTTACTGTTAAAGTTTACTATGTCTTATTTATTTTAGAATTTGTTTTCTCATGTAAATGTGTCTATATATATATATTATAAGAATTAAAAGAACAAATACATATTTTTACCACTATTTATCAAATACATAACGTAACTGTTAATCAAATACATAAATGTGTATCAATACCATAAAACATTGTAACAGTATATTCTAATGACACGCACTTTCATAGTTACACTGTTGTATCTCATGTGACACAATATTTAGTGTGCGTGGCATATGACTGTGTTAGTTTTGTGTCATATCACATTAAGCCAATTTATGTGGATAATAGGGTGAATCGTCCAGTGAATGAACATTTTCAATTTTATTGCATTAAAATTCCATTGAATAAACCATCTATGTAAGTTGATCTGTTGCCTTTGTTTTAGATTAAAGTAATGTTTATTCACTGAACTTGTGTGTTCACTTACTGGCAATTTCTGCACTTTTCCTGTTTTTTGGTTGCACAATTCTAACTATTACTTTGATCTTTAAACAAAAAAAATATTTTAAATATTGGCCTAATAATGATAATAGTATATGTGTCAAAATTGTTTATATGTAGTATCTTCTACATACACCATCCTCTTAAACAAGAGACTTCCCTTAACCGCTCATTCACCGGACGATTCACCCTACCATGTTTTACTACTATTGGTCAGCTGACAGGCATTACATTATGTACATTGATGAAGGCAGCAGTCATGTATTCTGAAACCTGTATAGACTTTTTACATGATGTTAATGGTTCTCTGTTTCATTATTATGACATACCTACCTGTAGAAACATATAACTTTAAATACCATCATTTAAAATATGCAATAACCAAAAAACATTAAAGTATCTCTCTACCTGTCTGTGCAGCTGCCTGTTTGCATAGAACACACGTGTAAATGAACAAATGATAACCTCTTAAACAGGAACAACCCGTGAACGGCTGAATCCTCCAGTTCTCGAACACTCAAAGGTAAAATCACTAAAACTAGTAATTTCTCAGTGATTTGCATATTTATGGCACCTCCCGCAGTTCATTATGATTGCCTGGCCGTCAGGGAAGGTAGCAGGAAAAATATAAATCCCTCCTTATGCACATGTAAACAAATAAATAAAGACAATTCCCAGTGAACAGTAATGTTTAAGCCTTTTTACAATAATTGTGGAGAAAGATTGTACTCAGAGCTCATCCAACTTGTGCACTCTCCTGACGGTGAGGAACGCCATATTTATCCTGTCAGTAGAAGGTTCTTATTAACCTGTAATAGGTAATAGCAGGAACAGTATGTGTGATATAACAGACAGAGGTGCTAAGCAAAGCACAAAGTGTATTGCTGGGACATGAACGAGTAATATTAGATATATTACTCGTTCATGTCCCAGCAATAGGTAGGTGTATAGTGAAACAACTACTTGTATCTTAAGGGCTCATTCGCTTATCCACTGTTAGGGGCAGATTCAATTCAACGCTAAGTCCTGTTGGGAGCCTTGCGCGATATAGACTGGATACATTTGCTGGCTAGCTAAAATATATGATGCTTTAGTACACTATGGGGCATATTCAATCGTTGGCGTTTTCCGCCGCGGAAAAAGTATTACCGTTATTACGGTAATACTAAGCCAGATTTCAGCTCACAGCTCCCTGAGCCGCGAGCTGAAATCCAGCGTGAAAGGTACCGTAATAACGGTATTTACGTGCACTATTACCGTAATAGTGCGCGCACCGCATTACTTTAGGCAGCAACGCCAACAATTGAATATGCCTCTAACATCCCACAGAGTCTTATCACAATATGCTCCAATGGGACTTTGCGCCAAAATTAATCGCCCCTTAATGTATTTATCATACGCTAATGACTGAAAAGTGCATTAAAAATAGGCTGGATTTTTTCTTGTGGGCTCGATCCCACCACTGTGCTAGAAAATGTTAGAGTGCAGCACAACCGTTCCATTGCACGAACGCATGTTCTTAGTACAATAGATTGCATTTGCCAAAGCGCAGCACCTAAAAAACATGTTAAAAATGCATCACTAAAGCAGGCATTAGTTTTCATGGTTTTTACCCGTTTTCCCAGCGTGCATGTGTGAATGAGTCCTTAAGTGTGTCTGTCATTTGCAGAGACAGCCGTCATTGTGTCGCCTGAATCAATATTCATGAGTATACGGCCTACCAATTCACTGGGAATTAGTGACTGAGGCATAAGGCACAAATGTGCAGATGTGTAGGCGACAGGTACGTTTTTACGGTTCCCAGTGGTAAAAAGACAAATATGAAAACATATCCGAAAAATGTGATCATTTGCATTGGGCGTAGAACTGTTATTTTGCATTCCATGTAATTAACTTTTTCTATAGAAAGTGTCATTTATTTCAAGATGTCCCTGGAAGACAGATTGATTCTTAACTTCAGTAAATAATGAAAGGTGTTGGCCTGGAAAGTCATGTGAGGAGATTTTGTTGTGATCTTGTCATTTCCATTGAGATAAACCATTAACCCCTTTGCCTCCTGAACGTATGAGGCTGCTCTCAAGCAGATGATGCAGCTGACTCAAGGAACTGTTTACTGACCACATTCACGTCCCGAGCCCTGGAGCTAAAAGCACTTTACACCATAAAATAAAAGCACTGTCGTTTTTTCTAAAAGGTTACGTCTGGAGGCCACACTGCTCATACTTCATACAGAAAACTACTGAAAGAGCTATGAAATCCTCTATGATTTACACTCTCGCAGTGCATTAGGATATAGCTCAGGAAGACTCCGAACTAGAGAGTTTCTAACTGAACCAATATATGTGCATTCCTTTAGAGAACTGTGTTAGAAAACTTGCCACTAGATTGTAAAGCATACATGACTGCCTGGAGAATGAACTGGAAGCCAGTACATAACGCTGGAAGAACGGAAAAGGACGGGGCACGTGGAGTGGGCTTCAGACAGTTACATGCCACCCCAGGTCCATTGAATAAAGCCTCACCGACCATTATTATGAGACGGTTATGGAATCACTGCAGGCATCACACGGCAAAACACAATAAAACTGACTCGCGAGAAATTATTCCCTTTATTTATTGTAGACAGAAAAGAAAAAAAAAACAAGCATAGTGTATCTATTGTCATTTACATAGACAGGATCCATACAGAAAATGGTGTATAGAATAACTGCAAATACCCTGGCACTGATTGCATATCATAATTACTTGAATACATTTAGTTGTGAATACATTTAAATTCCACAGCGGATAGAAATACGGATTGATAAAAAAAACAAAAAAACTTTTACCAGCTGTCAAAAACTGACGTTCAAGTATGAGTTACAGTACATGTTGTAAACTACTGAAAATAACACATTAGTTGTGTACAGCTGACCCTTCAGTCCCTTTGTGTTAGCACAGGGCAGTGTACGTAGAGTCCAGTCCTATGTGTGCACTCCAACTGTGGTTGGGAAGTCACCTCTTCATTCTAACAGCAGCATAATAATAAATAAATGTACTGTAACTAAGTGCTCTACAATTTATTGTGAATTTTGTTTAAGAAAATCAATATAACAATGCAATTTATTGATTGAAAATAACCACTGAAGGGTTTTTCCATAACCTCCCTTTGCATTTTTAAACTTATATAATTAATTGTTTTTCATTTTAAAAGCTGCTCCATGTGGTGGGAGCACTATACCAATGCATACATTTTCTTTCTGTGTCATCTATCAATATATTTGTGCACGGAACATTACCAGCCTCTGCATGCATAGATTACCTTGCTAAATGCATTTTAACATTCACTTTTTCTGCGGCTGTATTCTTGCAAATCTGGAGAGCTAGCTGTACAATGTTTACTGGATCCTCTGTTGCAATTTAAATGCTATCTTAAATGGGTTTCTATTTCAAACATTGAAAGTGACATGACAGATTTTGTTGGTGGGTGTAGTACAGTTACTGTAAGGTAAATGCACTGATCAATTTAATACTACGGCAAATAAGTCTAAAAATACACATATAGGGTGTCAAAGGTAAATGTCTACATCATTTAATTTGAAAAGAAATAAGCACAAATGTGTATGAAGTAGTTAATACACATATATTAGAATCCTAAGCACTTAATTGGAGTAATGATAAACTTTTAGAAGTTTTCAGAAGCTTTTTTCCCTGAAACAGGCCTGATCACCTCCCATTGATTGACAGCCCCAGGAATGGTACCTCTCCTATCGCAGTACTATAGGTATTCATTTAAGAAACCAGACATAGTTTATAATGTTTTTAGCCTATACGGTTGTACACTTTAGAGATGCAGAACTGAAATAAATTCTGGGACGAAAATGTAAGTAATATTTTGGTGTTTATTAAATCCAATAATTTATCTTCCTGCTAGACTTACTACAAAATATTTAGTGAAGGGAATTTGATGCAAATATACATTTGGATTCTAATGCAAGATATGAAATGGTCTCACAGTTCTGTCGCCCTGAAATTACATTCGCTCTCATTCAGTCCTTAATTTACCAATTAACCCATATTGTATCAAAGGTGTACCATATTGCTAGATAAACTTTAAGAGTACCTAGCGAAACATTTATGTATCAAGGCAAGACAGAAGCATAATCTATGACATGAAGCCATACCTCCCTAACACCTCTTCTGCTATGCATGTAAACACCCCTCCCCCAATGCATGCAGCAATGCAAATGACCATAAATAACACAGTATGAAATAATGCATTCACTCTTTTGCTGATATAAAGAACTTAACATAGCATCATTCCTATAAAATACATTTCTTTTATAATAGACACCTTAGGAAAAAGACAGCCAGCATTAACTGGAAAGGAGAATGCTTCAGTTAATGGCACATTTAAGAAGTATTGGTCATTGCAAGTTGTTTTATTGTAGTAACTGATGTTACTAAAGCAAAATACCAAATACAGAGACGTAACAGGGTCCATATGAAAGTTTTTGTTAGTTGAATTCAATTATCTGGAGGTAATTTTGACCCAACTAATTGGTTTTCTGAAGAACCAACTCACCCCTTGTATCTGCTAATTTGTGATTTGAAGGATACTCTTAACCTGGCTGAGAGAAGTCGGTAGGTTGTGCTAGGAAGTAGTTGACTGAGAATAAACTTCAGATCCTAGAGGCAGCTACATCGGCTCTAATAGACAGGGATTTCTGCCAGCAGCAACTTGTGTGTAGCATTCAGGCAGTGTCTTATTTCCAACAGCTTTTCTGCACATTCCTTAATAAGCTTCTTCAAAGCTGTCTGTGCCCCCAAGACAAAGTCCTGTCAGCAGAAACTGAACTCCAGTATATTTAACCATATTTTCTTTATCTTAGTGCACCTATACGTTTCACAAGTGTCGCCTGAGCTGCCTATGGACACTTCAATGTGTATTCTGATCTCCTCCCTGTGTTAGTTATTATACAATTACAGTTAAATGTATATTGCATCTCATTTGCACTGTTCTTCCTTGTCAGATTTTTTTTCTTAAAGGGGCAACAGCTCTAATAATCAGAGATGTGTATCTGCATCCAATATTGTATATCACTTTTATTTAATAAGACTTGCAACTACTCTTTGTCTGCAAGCTATTTTTTTTTTAATGTTGGTAAATGACTAGCATTGCTTGCCCTATGTTTGACAACATTATTCTAGTTTTCTAAGCTGGACAATGTGTGTTTATTGATGTGTCTGCTTGTAGAGGTATTTCACTGATCCTGGCAGCCTGGTCTCTGGACCCCTGTTCGTTTCTTTTTAGCACTTCTGTTTGTTACACCAATCATTGGTTTTACCAGTTACCTTAAACCAGTTGAACTCTGCCCTCCTTTCTTGTGGCCTTCCAGCTATAGAATCTTATGTCCTCTGGTTCATTGTCTACACATACCTATCTCTCTCCTGTTCAACTCCTCCTCCTGTGACTTAACCCATTGTGTTATACTCTGGATGATGAGAAATTCACTGCACCCCCCCCCCCCCCCTTTGCTGTTAATTAATCTATCTGAATATGTATATATGTGTAGAATGTGACACACTATATATATATATATATATATATATATATATATATATATATATATATATATATATACACATATATATATATTCACAAACATTACCTATGTTCTTATATTACATAACATTATTATACCCCTTTATTATAGTTACTAAATGTATCCTAAGATCCAATCACTCTTTGTGGTGGGTACTACATGTTCGTGTCTTACACCACTCCTTTCACAGTTAACTTTTTTTTTTTCCCTACAACTTCCTAACCCCTCCCTCTTGTTTAACTTATATTTATGTGTCCTGTTCACATCTGCAAAACTTTTGGATTTTTGCTCCTTTAGATAACACCTAAGCTGCTGTTTCTTGTCTTCCTTGCTCATTATTGACCTGGGCCACCTTTTTCTGATTCAACATCATCTAGCTCATGTCACCTCCATTGCAGATTCCCCCAGCTCCTTTCCATGCAGGCTGTGAGCATGTGTTTGGCTCTCATAGGGCTGTACGTATATAGTGTGTTTATGTGATAGATGCTGTGATCTCTTTCTCTCTTGTGCTATCTCCCCAGCAGGATCAGATTCCAGCTCAACACTGTGCTTCTTTATTTTTTTTTATTTTTTTTTTCTTTCAATAAGCAGCAGCTTGTGTCTAGCCCCCTTCTCCTCACCCTCCCCCTTGTACTGCCAGTGCCCTCATTCCCACCCCCTCTCCTTCTGATCACTGTCCATTGGCTTGCCCGGGTCTGGTTTTCCTGTCCAGCCCCTTATGAGTGTCCATTGGTGTTGCCTTCCCCCCCTCCTCTCCTCTCCCCCTGGCCCTGCCCATGTTTTGTATGTCTCTGTCCATCCAGCTCCTGACGTTCAAGTTTGCAGGGACGTCACGTCCGCACTTGAACTTGCAGCTCAGGGGGGCTTTTGCCATTTTTTTCATTTCTCTCCTTCTCTATCTCTCTCTCTTCTTCTTTTTTTTTTTTCTCACCCCCCTCCAAAAAGGAAAGGAAAAAAAAAAAAAAAAGCATGACGGCTGTCCCACAATTCATCTTCCCTGCACCATCTTTGTATTATTTCTAATTTATTTTGGATGTCAAAGGCATTTGATGAAGATATTTTCTCTGGAGTCTCCTTCTTTCTAACCCCGCTCTCCCGATGTGAACCGAGCTCTCACAAGCCACCCACCAACCCAACATGTCTCGCCGCAAGCAAGGCAAGCCCCAGCACTTAAGCAAACGGGAATACTCACGTAAGTACCTGGCTTAATCCCTGCTTTACCTGCGCACAGGCGCAGCTTCCCGGAGGTTTCACGTAAAGGTGGGGAAAGGTGAAAGTGATCTCATCTGCTCAGAGAACCTCTCACTTTCTTCTAGTTGCTCTTTGCTTGTAGGCATCAAATACTTTTTTTTTTTTTTTTTTTGGTTTTCCCCCTTCTGTAAGAAAAGCTCAGAGATTATGGTAAGAAAAGGGCACCAGACTGGACACTCAGATCAGATCACAATTGAACTCCGGGAATAGCTCCGAGTGGATATGTAAAATAGAACTAAATGCACAGAATCAGGTTCTTTTATCCTAGAACTCTTCGTTCTAAGTGAAGTTTGACAGCTCCAACCCTAAAGGTGGAAGGTTTAGCCAGAGATCAGTGCTTTGTGGTTGGCATTAGGCGATGCAAGCTGAGGGTCGGTGTGTGTGAGTGCTGCTGCTTCTGTAATAGCTGCTCCATGAAGCCCAGTGAGAGCCAAGCACAGTGTGAGCCGGGGGATAGCCGAGGTCTAGATGCTCTTTCAAAGAAATCTCTCCCCAAACTCTTCTTCTTTCAAAACTTCTCCACGATCGCAGCTGGCAGAGGAAATCCCTTCCCCTCTCTCTCTCTCTCTCCCTCTCTCTCTCTTTTACTATTTTTTGGAAGATTTTCAAAAAAGTGGAAGTGGATTTTGATTGGGAAAAATCTCGTGTCTGAATGTTTACAAGCACCGCGTGTGCAGAATCTCCTGCCAACAACTGAGACAGGAAAAGCAAAATAATCTCCATGAAAAAAAAAGTCAGCAGCAAAAAAATAAATAAATAAAAAATGATCTGAAGAGGCAGCAGATCTTCTGTGCCAGGAATCAAACTCACTGTCCTGTTGTAATCTACCAAAAAGAAATAAATAAAGGTGGAAGGGCATTTTGTATGGAATTAGTCAGGTCTGTTTTTGTTTCCTATTGAGCTATTGTAGTTTATTTACACTGATCCCTATAACAATGTGTGCAGCTAGTTGTTAACTTGCATTGTAGAATTACCATGCGTCAGATCTCTGTCATTCCTGCTTGTCTTCCTTAAACCATCTACATGTATGTTTTCTTAATGGCGTCCGCATTTTTTTGAAACAATCCTGGAATGCCTTGTGGAAGGCAATGAGGATTATTCCTGAAATAGATTTGCATTTTTTGTATTGTTATCCAGACATTTGATTCCTTCACCTGACAGGTCTCTCCTATCCCCCCGAAGCTTAATCAATTCATTTCCAATTTTCCAGGTATTGATTAGAGCAACTCATTTTTATCGGAATTAAGTTCTTAGCACATAACACCAACACATTTTTCTTGGGTTTATGACATTCTGATTTACAGATGGAATGTGGCTGAGATTAGGAAAGTTACAATGTAACAAATAACCACATATGACCCTATAGGATTCAATTCCCCTGTCGACTCCTCAGTAGGTTCACTACTCCATCTCACATCATATACTGATTTCTAAGTGTATGTGGACTTAGTATGTCTTCATTGTCTGTTATTTTGGTTCTTGTTGTCTGCTTTAAATGTTTATTTCTTGTATTCCTCCCCCCTCCCCATTGCCAAGGGAGCTCCGGGTGACTTGATCGACAACATGAGGTTTTACTTAAGACTAGTCTTGTGATACCAGACCTGACCGCTAGGGAGCAGAGAGAGATCAGGAAACATGTACAAACTTGAACCTGACCAGTTCAACATATATTCCTACATTTTCATAATTTGTTTTTCTTTATGGTGGGGGTGAATGGGAAGCACATTTTTCCTCCTTCTCATTTCTTTGTCCTTATCTACAATTTGTTTCTTTATTTAAATGAGGCAGAGAGGGCTGTGGATTGAACTACCTTCTAAAACTGTTCCTCCTGCTTTCTCTCGCTGCTATCACTCTTCATGCTTTTGAAGCCTATATAAACACATATATATATATATATTTATTTATTTTATTTTTTTTCAGTTGATCCCCGTACTTCCTTTTCTTGTTATGAGAGCTTTTGTTTAAAATAAATAAATAAAAATTGTAGTTTCTTACAGATCAGCACATTTGGACAATTAATGGATTTTTATTTTATAGGAAATAGGAACTATCCTTTCATAGAAAATGCATTTTTCTGTATTTAGGGTACATGATCATTTTGTTCTTATACTTGTAATAAAAATAAACATACAGGCTGTTTATTTTAAAGTTTAATTGTTACACACTGAGTTTGCCCCAGTCCTTTTTTAAAAAGTTTACATTGTTCTGTTCTTTATTAACTCCCAAGAAGAGAAGCAAGAAGTCTTGTGTAAGAGGGGGAGGGGAGGGAAACAGGTTTTTCCTAAAACAGAGAGGTTCCTTGTTGACTTGTCTGACATGTTTGCCTTTCATCCACGTGTTTGGACAGAGAGAGGAAGAGGGAGGGATAAAGCCCTCTGTTCAAGCTCCCATTGTGTCTTTATTATTTACAAAGTTCACATCAAAAACGCTGGTCGTCCGGCCCGAGATCTTTATTATTTTTAGTAAATCCCAGGCTAGACCAGACGCGGGCTAACATTATTATTGTGCTAATCTGCTCCCTGATTTCTGCTCCCAAGTATCAATGAATGAGTGCGAACATTCCCTTCTAAACCGAAAAGGAAGTGGAACTCTCAAATTCTTATAATGTCGCTCTAAACTTGGGTTTATTTAAATGAATGTTGCTAAATTTCCCAAATGTACCCTGTTCTCAACCTTTCCAAGGCGATATCTAATTTTATGTAGATTGTTTATTATTTGTCTGAAAATATTCACAAATGATGTGGTCTGTACAAAGTATTAAGTGTATAGAAAAAGAACATGTACACACATGCTGTATACATGTCCAAGTATGCTGTATACACATTTCATAGGAGTGTGCACAGTGACTGATCTCAGTTGCATCTGATTTTAATAACAATGCCAAATAATGAAATCATTTTCCTGTGCTATCGCTATACATCCGAAGCCAAATATATGCGCTGAGCACCACACTGAATATATTTATTTATCACAATGTACTCCCCGGCTAATTAGAAATCATTTACATTAAGCACATCGGAAATGTAAAGGTTATGGATTTTATATCAGTACATCTGATCATCTTGTTATTTTCAAGAACTTTGCCTCCTATAAAATTAATTAGGTGAAATGTGGAGGGGTAATCGGCTATCTCTGAATAAGCTCTTCATTTCCTGGTTTTGATTGTGAATCAGGCTGGTGACTGCACTCATTAGACTTTGCCTATTTTGTGAACATATCTTTAAACTTGGCTGAACCTGGGTAAATACGTCTTTTGTGATTTACATATCCGGATCTCTGCTGCATTACAATTCATTTTTGTTTTGCTAGTTGTATAGTTTTAGTTTGAAGCATATAGTTCTGTGTGCTAGCACAGATATGAGCATGATTTGCTAACTTATGCATTTTTTTAAATGCACACTGTGGTTTACCTAGCACATTCTGGTTTTCCTAAGCCACTACTCTTTGTTATATACATATGATAAGTTAGGATTTTTCTCACATTTTGCTTCCGTAGTATTAGGGATGGCTTAGAGGCATATAGTCCAGTGACTTCTGGAAAGTCAGACATGATTTGTCCCAGTTGACGCTCAGGTGTAGTAAGGTATCGCTCTTATTTCATACTGCTCAACTGGGAGCTAATCCAGATCTCCCCCTTCAATGTTCACTCTACGTGGGGCTGAAATAAATTTAACCTGAGTTCAGTAGATTTTTGCACTTTACCAAGATCTGTTCCAATAGTCTGCAACCAAATTAAAATCTATTTTTTGATTCTCTGTGGCTTTAAGTTCATTAAAATGTGAAATTGACAGTCTGCTTAAGAAGGTCAGAATGATTAACTGTTTGATAGTTGTATTGGGCAACACTATTTTCAAAATGTATTTTCTTTGTGTTCTAATTGACATTGTAGGGTCACTCTTTATTTGACAAATCACAGAATACATCTTTACTGTTTACGTTTGATAGAATGCAGTGCATAGATGTTTGATTACAGGCTTTATTTTAACATTCTTAACAAAAAAAAAAATGACTCCAGCTCCATGCAGTCAATCTGTCAAGTTTGACAGCAGTAGAATAGGTATTTCAAGTTTAAGGAATAGACTCCTCTCAGCTGTTATGAAATGTGGCATTCACTTGACCACACTGACTTCTACATGATGGTACAACATGAGTATAAACATGTCCGGGTTATATTTTAGGAACCTCTTTCTACAAGATGAAAAGAAATTGCCAATTCCTCTATTTTATTTTATTTATTTTCTTTTTTAAATTGATCATTCAAACATATTTAGTGGATGCATCTTCAGTTGGATTTTTCCCCGTAATTAAATATTTCCCCCCCCTTGTTTCCTGTAATGATTATACAGATGTGTCGGACTCATTTTCCTGATTCTCACTTACTACAAATGCAAATAGAGCATTATACAGTATGAGGTTAAATAATTTTTAGACATCGACTTAGATTTTCATTCAACATTTGCTCACTATAGTGATGTGTTCACCTTAAAACAGTAACAACATTAGCAAGTTCTTGCGAAAAACTCCCAATTTTCCCGGTAACGTTGAAATCAATGGTTTTATTTTTACAGTAAATTAGTCTATAAGGATGTCAAATGTTGTTACTGTATCTGTAGGGTGTAAACTAAGCAAAGCTATTGCTCATTTCTCCTCTATCTTCTTAAGAGAGCTGATGTTTTTTCCTTTGTTTTCCCACTGCAGCCGAACCTGTCGAAGCCATTTTAACAGATGAGGAACCTGACAACAGCACATTGGGAACTGGAGAGGGGGATCACGACCTCCTAACTTGTGGCCAGTGTCAGATGAACTTCCCATTGGGGGACATTCTTATTTTTATTGAGCACAAACGGAAACAATGCAACGGCAGCCTTTGCTTAGAGAAGGCTGTGGATAAGCCGCCCTCACCTACGCCGAGCGAACTGAAGAAAGCGTCCAATCCTGTGGAGGTTGGCATCCAGGTCACGCCGGAAGATGACGATTGTTTGTCAACGTCATCGAGAGGGATTTGTCCAAAACAGGAAAATGCAGCAGGTAAATCTAATGGGAGGAAAGTTACTGTATGCCTTCCTTCACTGCAGTCACATCACCTTTATCTGCAAGGTGGTGATTTACCTTATCTGTGCAATAATCCTGCCTCAGTGCTCAAAGTCCTCTATGAAAATGTTTTTGCATTGATGAATGTAGTGTACTTCTTACCACACATATCTATCATTCTACTAGGCAGGACAAATGTCTGTGTGTCTCCTAACAGAGGATTAAGATATTTATCACAATAGAATCAGATATATTGTTTAATATAAATCTGCGATCGGTGCTTTAATTAGAAGATTTGCTTTTGCACAAACTTATGGTTCGTATTTTCGGCAATCCGTCTAGAGGTGCCTATAGTCAAGTACATGTAGTACCCCCTCCTCCCCCCCTCCACTTAATTTCTATAGCATTCCAAAAAATATTATTTGCTTTTTTTTTTTCTTCTTATTCTGGAAGATGATTGCTTAAACCTAGTAGAAATATTTTTTTTTTTCAGTCTGTACTTGGAGGGTTAAAGCATGTTGCAGCTAGCCTGGGAACCATGTTGTCTGTCAGCATGCAGGCTGTAATTAAACAGCCCCATGGCACAATGACACCTCTGACCTTGACTTTAAGATGCCATTTTCGACTGGCCAGGCCAGAGTAGAGAGGGCAGTTGCTGAAGCGCACAGACATGCTTATTCGAAAAGTTTAAGGGCATGTTGGAAATTTCAAAAGGTTGGTCTGACAGGAAAGGCCGCTTTCTACAGTCTGCCTCTTCAGCCAAATGATAAATGCCTCGCTCTGCTTTCCCATACCTCTGATGTGGTTTTGACAGATGTATCTTTATTTTCTTTGTGGCTTATATAACCACACATGAGAAACCCAGCACTGATTTTATTATATACACGTATATATCTATATTTACATAATTCCTATATGTTGCCTGCAATACATGAAACTGAATTGCATATAAACATTAAACATGCATTAGCGTGTTGCATTACTATTTGCAACATTATTATATGATGATAGGCTGATGGAATTTTCAGGGTTCTTGCTGTGGAAATTGGAATTATAAAAGTAAAGTGCTAGAGTTCAGGAATTGCCTTTCCAGGACTAGACAAACCTCATTCCCAAGAATAGGTCAGAAGTGTATTACTCTTTATGAGATCCCCTCTTTTGTATCTGTTGTTTTAACCTTTTACAGACAGGCATTGAATGTGAATTGACTTGCAGCCTAGCAGCGTGTGTAAAAGCACTGTGTGGTGTAGTTAGTATCAGGTCACTATGTGCGAAAATCAAAGTTACATCCTAATGCGACTCTCCACTGCTAGATGGATGTGGAATACAGTAGCGTCTGGCTCGTACCACCAGGCCCTGTTTTGCAGGGGAGTCCTGCACGCACTTCCTGAGTGGCAGAGTTTTTATTAAATTAATGGTGGAATTGTTTGTTCTTTTGTATTGAGAAGAATTTAAAACTGCATTGCAACTCTGCGCTATGAAATTGTTTGCAAAATGAATAGGACAGTCCACCTCGTATATATGTACACCAGATACATAGACGTTTATGTAAAGGAATTGGTGGTGTTTTGTAGACCATATTTGTTATGTCTAGGGTTAAGTTTCTTTCCTCTCCTGAAGGCCAACTTTCCAGTGACCATTTCCAATTCTGTCTTTTATACGAAGGACTAGCAGCTGAAGAGCATTTCATGATTAATGAAGCCAGAGCTTGGTGGAAGGGATCTGTAGCCTTTAGAGATCCAAAGTCATTCTAAATCACCAAATATGGAGTAACACTAGAATGATGTAACATCATATTTACATATCGGAGCGCTCTGTTTAAAAGACAAAACACAGTATCTGTCACGGAAGGTATTAAAAGCAGACTGCTTGCCATTGTCCCATTGTCACACTTCTGATAAATTCCACATGTTAACTTTAATATTACGGCACCAATATGTCTTAGGTCTGTGTATGTAGGATCTTACAAATTTATCTACCTTTAAGGTATTTTTGTTACATCTAAAGCCTGTATGGTTGGTGCATCTTCAGCCTTTGATCCATTCATAGGTTTAATCCAGAGATTTGGATACATTTACAAGTATGCCAAACTTCCTTCTGGGATTAATACATCTTCAAACATCCTTTAACAAGCATTTTTGGAACGCTTTGTAAATTTGCTAAATGCTATTCTGTGTAATTTTTATACCCAGAGTTGAAATAGAACTCACAATTGTGCTATCAGGTGCAAAATTCAATCTCTACAGAACACATCCTTCCGCAGATACGAGGAAATGTTCCCAAAGTGGAACATTTGAGAAGTCTTGTGGACAGTAAGAGAATATCATTATGATATTCGAATAATAAAGAGAAAATTTGTTTACAAATTATCGCTGAAAAGAAAATGATACTGAAAATGTCTGTTATCCTTTTGCATGAGCTGCTATGTTTCTTATGCATCACAAATGTTACAGTGGTTAAATATTTGGAAGTTACCATACAAATAATTTTGTGTCCATGTTGTGAGTAGTTCTGAGAATCACTGGCACATCTCACTTTTTAATGCAATGAATTTTAATTATTATTTAGGGTAATTTTTTAAAACTGCAAAGTGTCAATTGTTTAACATGTAACAGAGAATACCTTTACTTAAATTTTGGTTAGGACAGGTGTCTTTTTGTTGTGGTTTTTTGTTTTTTTTTGCTTTGTTTTTTGTTTGTTTAAATGAGGTTTTATTTTCTCATACATTTCTTGCGTCTGTATCTGTACTTCTGTAGATAAATGTTATTGTACAATGACCTTTTTCTACAGAAGTACAGTTGCAGGTATTGCAAACATTTAGATGGCAAAATAATTTCTCAACAGCCCTATCTAACATTGTAGTAACCAGTGTATTGTAAGCTATTTGTTAGAATAGTACCCGGTTGTACATTGAGAGAATATATGTCCATATTGTTTACTTGTCTAGATTAGAGTTCTATTTTGCAAGATAGAAATCTGTACAGCAACTTGCTTAATTTAAATAGGCAAGCACTGCTAGCAACATTATCTGTCTAGATGTACATTCTCATGCTCTTTGCATTCACCAACTTACAGCCTTGCAAACAGGGCATTCCTGAGCCTTAGAAAAAATACCTTTTACAGACTTTATAGTAAAAATATAGACTTAGAAAAAAAAAAAATCTACCCTCCACCTCAACTCTGGCAACGTCTACTTAAGTATTTGCTTTCTGCTCTATATATTCTACAATTCTACAACGCTCCCTCACGTCTGGCGCACTGCCAGAAATGCTGCATTTATCTCTTAAAAAGAAAAACCCCACATCTATGGTTTGAATTGATTAAATGAACATGTGGTCCATATAGAGGCCCCGCTGTATTGTAAACATGACGTAGAATGTGTGCGCTTTGATGTATGAAAAATGCAAAGGCAATTCATACATAGTAGCTGTAGCATTTATAAACTGCAGACATGCCTTTTCCTGTCTCCATCGCATGTGGGCTTGTAATCTACGCTTCCTTTTGTCTTGTGGGCCTTGGAATACTGTGCAGGCCTTTCTGGCATTTAATGTGTTAAAGGAATCCATTGATGCTGAAGCAAAAGTATACAGACCGTTTATATAAAGCCATTTTCTGAGGTATTTTTTTTTTTACAGAAACTGTGGTGAAAGTATTTCTTCTAAACTATATCTAAAAAAATAAAAAAGTATTAAATATGGTAGAGACTACTGTGAATGTGCATATTTTTGTCTTTTGATATGAAATTGCAGAAGTGTTCATGTTAATTTGTCCCTGTGATGAAATGGTGAATGTGGAGTGTTTGGAAAGTTACAGGCTTGCAAAGAACAATAATAGGACTGGGTGACTTGTGAACAATAGGGGGAAGAGAGTTAAGGTGTCTATAATCTCCCAAGTTGCATTGGTCAGATAATATTTGAACTGTGAGTTGTAGTCTACAGCTACGATGTTGTGCTGTGGGAGAGACTTTCATTGGCGAGACAATGATAACTGTTGTGAGCGAGACACAATCTGGAACACTGAAGAATCTTTATTCGCCAACCGTAAACAGAATTGATGTGTGTGGTGTGATCAATAATCTTTACATTCAGAAACCACAGTGGCATCAAGCTTTTATTATGTAAAAACCATAAAAATGGGTGCCCTTTGGAGATGCTGAAGTAGCTGATTACTCAAAAGACAGAAGCAACGGCTTCTTTCATATTGAATTAGACACCGTTTTGCCAGCAATGTAGTTGGCATTTGTATGCTGGGGTACCAGCTTTGTGCAATAAAAGATGCTTAGCATCAAGCTGGACACTGCCTGGCATTTTGCCATCACTTACTAGGAGATCTAATCAGTAAGCATCTTTATTTGCTTTCTGCTGGTAGAGGTTCTGTTTGTGCCTAGGGTATGTTGGCAGTTATGTGATTAGATAGAGTGGTCTGTTCTTATTTTATTCACACCCAGATGCATACCTGATACGCACGTTCATATCCTAGGTCTTGCTGTGTTTCTCTGCTGTGAAGGCCGCTTGTATACGCACATTCATTGGTAGATTTCATCTCTACTTCTAACAGCTTCAAAAGTTGGGTGTTTTACACTTCTCTACAGAGTGAATTTACAGGTATTTGCAGTAAATCACCAATTGATTTTGTATTGCTCCCTACTTGCGTTTAATTTGGTATCGCAATAGAAACGTCTTCATATCTGAGTAATAACTGTTGCAGGGTAACGCCAGATTAAGCGTTTGTCAAGTGCTGCCTTGTATTTTTTAATTTTTAGTTATTAAGGCAACAATACACATCCTGATCACATCCAATGGGAAAGCAACTATATACCCGATATGATTGTCATGGTTGCACTAACCAAATATCGTGTGTGCATTTTGACTTTGCAGTATGAAACTTGAAGTGTCTTTTCGCTTTGCATGCACATCTAGTCTGGATGGATCCAATAAACATTTTCAGTACAATTTGGAAAGGGTTTTACTGTTAATCAAGGGACAGGGAATTGAATGTTTCCATTAGACTTGCCTGTGGTTTCCCAAGTGGCACAGACTTGGACTTGTACAGGAAGAGTTGCAGGTGTGTTAAGGTCAGACCGCCTTCCTGCCGTGTGGATATGCGGAGTCTTGATTTGTGTATGAAATATTAGGAAAGTTACAGCACCTTCGAGAAGTCTTTTTAGGTGCGAGTTTAGATCAGTGCATGCAAATTTCTTGGCAGATGCACCACTGGAATCTTAATGCTCCACTCACCTTCCTCTGTAATAGAGCTGTACACAGCTACAAGCTGAAATTATAATGTGCAGTCAGTCCAGGGAATTGTACAATACTTAGCCCAGTGCGAGTGACAGCGTTGTTAAAATGTTCAATATGTCTGTTTCCTCCTTCTGTGCCAGCCGGTGAAGTTATCTTTGCTTTTTTTTTTGCTTTTTTTTTTTTTTTTTTTTAATTGCCTCCTTTCTGACAATAGCAGTTTCAAATTCAGTGGCTTAGTAGTCAGCTGTTCATAGAATTGTATACAGACTGCAAACTATCAATTGAGGTAATACAAAAAAGTGAGAATAAAACAAATAATGAATATTTTTGGTACTGGTAGTATTATTGTTTTTACGTTACACCTATTACTCCTTTTTGGAATAATGACAGTTCCTGCCTCTTTTGCAATTTTTTCACAACCCCCCCTACAACACAGAAAGGTTGGTGTTTTCATTAGGAACATTCGTTTCCTTTGTTTAATGGTGAGAAGGAGTTTTTAACAGTATGCCCATTTTGCAGGCAGAACATCTTCGTTGGCAGATGGACCAAATTAACAGAGTGTACAAAGAAGATAGAGGCATGCTTATAATAAAACACACTTGAACACATTCACCCCTTCCCAGTTTGCTTAGTTAAAAGAGCGTTGACAGTGTTTTTACAGTGTCTTATGGTCTTGTGAATCCACATTGGACCATAATGGAACAATGTTTGTGGCTAGGGTGCTCCAGGGTGTTAACTGGACAAATGCTTGTCAATCACAAAAGCTGCATATGGTGTGTTTTAAACCAGACTATGGACAGCATTTTAAACAATGCATTGGAATATTTTAATAAGGACAAAGCCATATGAGTATGACAGGGTCGGAGTGACTCGGTCTAGACTAGAAAAACATCCACTAGAGACCAGGGAAGCATTTGTATATTTTCACTTATATAGTATTAAAAGACAATACAAGGATCTAATATGTTACAAAACACTAACCTTCAAACAAAATGTAGTATAGCAGCGAATCGTTGATGCCAAAAAAACATCAGCAAACTTTATATGTTAAAAATTAAGTTTCGCAACCCTGTAGTGCAAAATAGAACAGCATTTTATTGAGCTTCTGTGGTAGTAAAATGTAAAACAGCAGTTCTTGTTATGCTCTGACTTTTGGCTCACCCTTAGCAAATTTTAGAATCTAGTTTTAACAACCCCCCCCCACCCCCCAACAAAAAAAAATTCCCTTTGCACAGATGTGCAGACAAGAAGAGGTGTGCTTGAAACAAACATGTCTCATCCTCTAACACAAGTTACCACAACTGCAGAGCTCCAGGAAAGGTTACTAATAAAAATGTAACCCACAGAAATATACCAGCTCATATCGTACAAGTGTTGACGGTCTCCGGGTCCTTTTATGAGTAACGCAAGATACGTGTTGACTTTTCACAGCTAGTCTTGCGTACACACAAAAAGTTTTACTATTGATGGTGAACAGATATTCTAAAAATGTATTCGGAATAGGCAGCTTGTATTTGTAAAATCATTTATTTAAAAGTCTATTGTAGTCCACAGTTGGCGCTGTGTGTGTTTGTTGCTTTTTTGACAATTACATTTATTAACTCTAGATAGAAACAACAGACCCCAGGCAGTGCACTTAATAAAACCGCCAGAAATAGGTTAACTTGCCTACAATGTTTGTTATATGCCAATGGTAATTTTCCATTTATCATTCAGCATATATTTTTCAAAAGAAGGTCTAATTGTGCTAGAAAAAAATTAAGTTGGTCGTTAAAAAAAATGGCAGTTGAATGGCAATGATTTTGCAGCAAAAACATAACTCACGTAAAGCCTGGTTGATTCATTCTTGAAATCTATTTGAATGAAAACAAAAAAAGGAAAAAAATAATTCTGATTTGGAAAAAAAAAAAAAAAAAAAAAAATCGCTTCTCAAAGAAAACTGATTTTTAACAAAACCTTTCAGGAGCTTCAAAGATTGTGTTTTTTTCCTTCTGATGTTATGGTTGTGTGGCGAATAGCAGCGGGAAAAGAAGAAAAAAAACAAAACATTTCTTCTCCTACATACAAGTGGATTGCTTAACAAGTCAGCGCAGGCACATACTTGTTTGTACAATAGAGATAAAAAATTCCTGTATAAAAATAATTCACTTGCTGACAGCAGGCATTGTGCAGGGGCTGCCTCCTTTGTACCGGCCGCGGGTCTGAGATCCAGGATCACGACTCCAGCTTTTTATGCAGAACAGTCTATCACGATCGCTTGCTGAATTCTGCCTAAAAGTTAATTGCTTAATTTTTAGAAATATTTCAATCTCCCTTTGTAATGTTTTCCTTTCTTCTTCTCCCCTGATAAGAATGTTTTTTTTTTTTTAGTTTACTGTAGACGCTGCAAAAGGAGAAGCGTTTTTGGCAGGTTAGGAATTGCGGCCTTTTATTTATAGAGATATATATTTTTTAATGCATTTGCATTGCAAGGCATTGTTTGTCTGTAGTCCTTTGTCTTGGCTCTGATCGAGGCTATGTAAACTATGGCTGGGCTCTGGTTCTATGTAGAATAACTTTGCCACTAGGCGGGTTTGTATGTAGCGCAGACCTGTGGCTGATACAGAGGTCTAAAGTAAATTTGTGTATTTGTTTTTTTTTGGGGTTTTGTTGTTTTTTGTTGTCCTTTTTGGTGCTGATTTTATTTTAAATTAAATTGCTCATTCAAAGCATCTAATAGTGCAGCGGTCTATTGAAAGTGCATCTTCCTGCTAATGTGCTCAACTGGTTTAATTTAAGTTTACATTTCTCAAAATAGTGGTTGCAGAAGGGAGAAAGTGTCACTTTATTGTGGTATACGAAAACACTGGTACCTGTCTGTAGTGCAATTTATTTTCTAGTATGATACTGTTCACTAATTGTCAACATAAAGAACCAAATTCCTGCAAAGAACTTTCTATATTTATATTCTAATCTAGTGATTGAAAATATAGTGACCATACTATAAGATTATAAAAGCAGAGGTGGCAAAATCATTGTTAAAGTATATTTAATCAAGCAAAAGAAGTCTAGAATGTAGCATATTGAAAATTAGTTTGCGATATACCTTGTGTGGTTCAACTTGCGTCCGATTAGGATGATCTAACAAAGATTCACATACATGACATCGGAGAATTCAGTATCTCGCAAATCCCATTTAATGGAAATATTAGGACTTGCAAGTGTAAAATTCAGATGTAAGATTGCTGAGTACCTGCCACTGAGTGCGATTAGAGAATCCTGCAGTTCACACTGTAGTGCGACGTCTCTAATAATGGAGTGGTCAGTGTGTGCTCCTTCCTAGGCTGTGATCTAAGGTTTGCACTGCAGGCCTCTTCATCGTGTGTGTGTGTGTGTGTGTGTGTCTGGCACAGATAGGGTAAAATATGCACAATGTGTAACAAAGACAGCTAGGCAGTGATTCACTGGCACTTTGGATATGTAAGCTGTTAACTCCTTCCCTTCTCACAGGCAGCAATTGTACTCCATACACTATATCAATGGAATGAGTGAAGAAATAGACTGATTAAAGGTTTTCAACGAATTCCAATTATGATGGCAGACGGACTTACTTGTGTAATTCTATAGGGTTATTTATTAATCCTTAATTAGTGCCTGGCAGAATTGCCAGAACTGTGTGTGAACCAACTGACTTATAGAGCATACCTACTGCAGGGCTATATTGTAATTTATACACTTTGATAGCTAGGTAACCCAAAAATGATCTAGCACAATATAAATGGAATGTTGGGGAAGCCAATGTGTAATCTATAAACATAACATACAGTGAAATATTGTGAAGCTTTGTCTCAGGTAACTGCTGAATCTCTAGCCGTGCATTCAGCAACTGGGAATTGTATTTCACATATAGCTTATGAGCAACAGGTCTCTTAGCCCTGATTCAGAGACCGGAGAAAGACATTACCGTACAGTATATTTCTGGTGTGCTCCACAATTCCTGAGAATTCACCTCTTTTCTCTTTGAAGTTTTGCAATAAAGAGGCTCATATTACATGAAGTCACCAATTGTTTATAACCAATACAAAGATGTTGCTAAAATCTTCATTTGGAAACACAGTTGGGTGTTTCATAAGTAATACGTTCCTAATCTGACTTTACACTGGATTTCTTATGTTCGTAAAATCTGTGCTGCCTTAATGTTGTCCTTTTCAATGGTATCTAGCACTAAATGCAAATTGCAGACACACAGACAAAAACAAGTATAGATGCATTGTGTATCTTGTATATATTCTGATATCGCACAACTTGTAATGTTGGATTTCATTACAACGGGATAAGAGGCACATTCATATTACCCACATTTTGCTTTCCTTGTTATTATGAATGTCACACAGAAGTGCTTCATTTCTCTCCGTGGGCTCTAACTCATAACGAAAAATATAGGACTTGCCTATATCTCCCTATTCATGCTAATGAATCCAAACAACATATAAACAGTGTTTATAAGGATCAATGATCCATATTCCCATATCTTTGAGTCTATACTGCTTTATTGCAGCATAAAGTGAACAATTACTTATAGCCAAAGATCTATATAGAATCTCCTACAGCCAAACCAAGAGGTTTGGTATATTGCTCCTCTTTGCTCTTGGTACCAAATCCAATTCTAAAACCACTGCTTCTGTAAGCTATTTAACACATGATGGTATATTTGGTTAAATGTATGAACATGTTTTTTATATGGTGCAACGTAAAGTATTCAACACCATAGAATATAGGAATCTGCTCCCTGGTTTGCAGAGCTTCCAGTCTAATTGCTCATGTAGTATAATTATCTTATTTGACCCTTCTGAAGCGTAGCATATCTTGTATGAACACACTTGCATTCTATTTAGTCTTTTTCCTTTAATCATACCATTTATATTTTAGTAGAAGTATTTGGTCATCTCTTGATTTTAGTAAATTGACTCTGTCTTTCTTCTCTCTTAAAATACCTGAGGCAAGGCTTCCGGTACAATGCAATGAATGGGCCATTGTTCTTGTACAAGGATATTTGAAAGCCCAAATACAATTTCTATGCTTCCTATTAGTGGAGGAAACCTTTCTATTTGGAAAGCTGTTGAAAGTATGAGCCCCACCAAAATATTTCCCTGTTAAGAAACAACTGGCTCTTAATGACACCAGCAGTTATTTTTCACAGCCAAAATCAAGCAACGGTCAGTATAAATATAAGCTGGAACATGCATCCTTTCGAAAGTGTGAAATTGATTGATGGTTCTACTTCCTCAAAAAAAGTGAAGATGAAGCAGAACTTAACGGCATTAACAACTGATTTTGTCTCACATGGCTTGGCTGGTACATGCAAATCTCAGTTTCTAAAAGGCTGCCTGAGACATTGGGTTGGATTTGGCTGTCCAGAGCCACCACAGCTGATATTTAAAGATGCAAGTATGAAATAACTGGAGTTTCACTTCTTCTTTAAATATGATCTGTTCCTTCACTACAAAAATAAGCTTGGCTGCCTGCGCCCCACGAGGGTATTTCAATGTCTTGTTAAAAATCTGCAAATCGGGGAATCTATTGAAAATTGTAATATTGCTATACATAGTATAGATTATGTATAAAGAGGTATGTTTAACAGTATTGTCCCCTTGATATACATAATTATCCATATGGGCATACCTCCTTGTTCGTTTCCTGTTTCATAGCAGCTGCAAATATTTCACATGTGCATTAGAATAGTATGTATACTCCATGTATCTAAGTGTTCTATACAATGGCATTCTGTCATAAACAAGTATTGACCAAGGTAAGCGATTTGAGTCCTGACTCTCTAAATCTTGTTGTGTTCCAAATAAACATGCTTTATTTTTGCAATATTTGACATGCATATTGCATTGACTAGCTATAAGAAAGTGCCACTGACTGTAATAACATTCACTGCATATAAGTGATGCACATTGAACAACACAACTGGTAAATGACTGTGTACAGAACTTTGGAAGTAATACTGTGCACAAATGATTTGACGATATAGGCATCTATTTATACATGGGAATATAAATTTGCATTAATGTATAACTGCACCAATATTTAATTTTTTCCCCCAATGCCCTAATAAGACAAAAAAAATATTGAAACAAATGGACTTAATTCACTTATCTCTGAAAATAATAACACAATAAAAAAAGTGCTTTGGCAGTACAGACTAAGAATAATCAAAATTATTTATTACCCGTTGCATACAGAATGCTTAAAAAGTTTTAGCCATCACAAAGCAGCTTAACTACCTAAGCCCTTAAGCAACGAATGAGTTAATTATGTTTGCACTAAAAATACAAGAAGGGCTGTGAGTGAATTGAAGCAAAGTAAGGCCACATAAAAACACGCGGGGCCCGGGGCAGCGCTGCCTTCTGCACCCCCAAGCACCCCCTCTATAAAGGTAGCCCTGCAGGTTTGCATTAAAAAGAGGAGGGGGTAGGAGGAAATCATGGGACAGGCAGCACTGTGCTTTTTGGATGAATTTTACTGATAATTTGCTAAAGCTCATTTGAATTTTAAGCACTGCTTTAATCTTCAAAGGCTAAATTGCTTTATGAATATGCATGGTGTGGGCAGACTTTAGTTCATTACCTAGTTGTAAATTCTAATGACCATTAGGTCCTTGCAGTAATTGCGAATTGTTTTGCATTTTTGATTGGCTTATTAACATGTGCATTCGGCACACATCAGGCTGGGCTGTCAGGCTGCTGGAGGAGAGAAGGGGGAAAAAAAAGGTGAAAATTGTTTAGCACCAAGATTCTTAAGATTTTTTTCATTCTGTAGAAATTGATGATATAAAAAAATGTTTTGTTTTTTTTTTTTTTAGTTTTTTTTTTTCTTCTCAAGAGTGAAAGTTCACCAAGAGATTTGACATATTTAATTTACATGATGACTTTGCACTCCTTCATTAATGCAATTTGCATATGAAGCTGTTGTTAATCACTTTTGATCATGTTTTGTGTATTAGCTGCCTCAGTGGCTTTTCTCCCTCAGATGCTCAGGCAGAAAGCAGCAAAATGATGCATCTCCTTGCCAACTTTCCTTTAGTGAATTGAGGAATTAAGATCCTAACCTCCAGTAATTAAATATGTTTTTTATCAGTTTTTGCATTTATGTTAAGTACAGTTTGTGGAATGTAGAATGAAACTGTTCCCATTTGGGGGAGACATTCCTTTAAAAAAAACAAAATACGTAGATTTATTTTTCCCCCCTTTCTTTCCCAGAGGTTCAGTTGAATTGATCTTGGCAAAAAAAAGGAGGCAGTGAGGTTAAGCTGCAAGCAATTTGACAATGGTGAGACGGAATGCTTTAGTGCTTGTGCTGTTCCATCAAGCTGCAGCATTCCGAGATATAAAAACTGGCCTTATAGAAACCTCTTTCATCGATTGTTGCTGGGCACAAGTTGTGAAAAAAAAAAAAAATGTGAAAGGTGTGTTCGCTTTTCCGATCACATTCTAAAAATCATTTTTACACAAGATCTGCTTGTAGCATCTGCTTCTCTTCAAATTGGTGTCAGGATGTCAATACTTTAATTGTTTTTGCAAAACGTAAATAACAGAACTGTTCTGTTCTTGTGTTATATGAATGTGATGGATCTATTTAAAAGGCATAGCCGTTAACTAAGTCTTATTAGATGTATTATTAACATAGGTCATCTTTCTCTTAAAGGGCGCATCCTCCCTTCTGGTGTTATGTTCCATCGCTGTATTTGACAGTAATTAAGCAAAGGGGGGCGTTCAATTTTGGGCAGTGGCGCAGCCGGAACTGCTTCCAATCATGTGCATGGCCACATGGGTGGACAAACCCTTTAAACATGCAACTGTGCTAAACATACTTAACGCCACTTCCCATTTTGTGATATTTGGCATATAGATAAACAGGGCGCTTTTCTTGAAATCATTCTGCAGACTTAATCAGTATGCAAAGAGTTTAAGGGGTATATTTAATTAGGTTCTGTGATCACAGTAACGCGCAGAGTGCGCATTAACGAAGGTAATATGGTACCACAATAACGTGGATTTTCCTTTGCAACCCTATGTGGTCCAAAGGAAAACCAGACTTACTGCGGTGCCGCGGATTACCTTCGCGCCCCGTTCCGGCGCGTTACAGCGGTCCCGGGACCTAATTAAATATTCCCCTAAAATTTCAAAATGTATTGTATCTTCCTCAATATAGAGACTCTATTGCCCACCTTTTAAGCATGGGGCCAGTGAATGAGCTATAGACACCGTAGCCTAAATCGTGCAGGAAATCCTGAATAACCTCCACTTAAATTAAAACAAATTTTTCTAAAAAAATAATTATTTATCTATAACCTCCCAGGGACCTCATAGTGCCCTTCGACTCCGCTCCACAGTGTGGTAAATGCACGCTTCAGTTCAGAGTTGTTAATATTCAGCTGGGAAACACTATCCAGAACACAAATAAATTATTAAGTGCATGAACTTTTTAGGCAGTAAGATGAACTGATGGGGTCCATCTGTGAGATCTAGGGGCTTTTTATGTGTGTGTGTGCCGATGATTCTGCCCTCTCCGACTCCATAGCCTTTGGTCTCTGGCCAAGTGCATGCATAATTGATTCCACACG
Source organism: Mixophyes fleayi (assembly GCF_038048845.1). Lineage (NCBI taxonomy): Eukaryota > Metazoa > Chordata > Amphibia > Anura > Limnodynastidae > Mixophyes > Mixophyes fleayi. Next base: position 298,992,529 of record NC_134404.1, on the reverse strand, counting down.
CGCTATCATTTTCTTGATGTAATTGCTTCAGTAAGATATGATGAAATCTAATGGCTAGTTTACCATTTCAAAATGATAGAGGTAAATGTCCTTCTTTGTATTGGTCAGTGTCATAGTATTACTATTTTCCACTTCTTCTGGTACTGTATTGTTACCACTTGAGAGGAAGGTCTTCATTACTCATGATCTCCTTGTTCCTCAGATGTCTCTGCTCTGGGTACAGATCTGTATTTGGAAGTAATGCAGAATTTGTGGCAAATTGTCCTAAAAAAAATAAATACCCAAAACAACATTTTTTTTTTTTTTTCCACAAACGGTACAAAGGATTTAGACTCTTATGAATATATTAAATATATTCCTGTAACACCGCATTCCTAAGCACTTCCCCTATTCTCGTCCTATACTGTCGCCACAAAAGCTTTTGCATACATAAACAATGTGTGCACAGACTTCTGTATATATTATCAGAGCATTGCCTGTTCAAACTTTGTTCACGTCCGCTTTAGTCAACTGTTCTGTTTACTATGAATATAATGCTGTTTGGCAATGCAGGGGTTATGCAGGTTTAAAACTATTTAAGGTACGTCATTAAAATATAAAAAGAGTAACTTTAGCTTTCTGTAGGACATTTAAAAGTGAATATCCACAAAATATAGATGATTTTATTCAAGAACACCATATTAATGCATGTTGAATTATTTTATGGAAGTTGCCATATTTGAGTCTTCATAGAAAAGTTCCACTGAACATTGTTTGATACGTTTATTCTACTGAAAGGTCACATTCTGCATCTGTGTTCCGTTCCTCTGAGGTGTTTAGACACGTCAAAATGCAGCTAGATTGCACCACAAAATAGGGGAACATTGTTCCCTATGTTAATAAGGCGGTCAGTATCCACTAGCAGTCGATGCAAGGGTTCAGCATTAATCGCCTTCATATAGTTCTGAGGTGGCTGGACACTAAAAGAAATAACAAAATGTGTTTGTTTTTGTTTTTTTGGGGTTGTTGTTGTTTTTTGTTTTTTTATATAGAGAAAACCCCTTCCCCACAAATGTTTCCTGTCCCTTGTCTGTTATCAAAGACATGATATTCAAGCAGCTCTTTTACAAATGAGTATCATTCACAAATGCACTACTAGTATTATGTATGTACAGTGTGTAAAGTCTGTCACAAAATGTGCTATTTTCATATAAATGGCATTCAAAGTGGTCGCATATCTAATATAATAAAGGAAAAGATGTATAGTTATTCTGCACTGTTTCTGCTGAAGCCCCACTTAGGCTCTCCATGAATATCAATGAAATGTTCGAGAACTGGCAAAATTAGCATGAAGTCTGACAAATAAGCCCTGATGCATCCACAAGAAGCTTAGTTGTTCCGCAGAGCCTATGAAATGTGCTTCCAAATATCATGTGAAATGGAGAGAAACTTTAATGGCTGCTAGCACTTCACATGATTCATAAATACATGTGTTTGCTTATCGTTCTGTGGTGTTGTCTTTGGCAAAGCTTTGGGACTGAAGCAAGGGTTTTGTAAGTCATAATAAAGGCAAGCACATGATGTGACATTTGATCAACAAACACACACTTATGCCAAAGAATTCTTGCCATTCGCTGAGTGTAAATCTGTAAACCACTCCAGTGGGATTCCCTCCATTAGTGAGCGAGAGAGCTGGAATAAAGCACCACAGACATCAATGTTGATGTGACTACTTCTTCTATTTTCTAAACTGTTGGGTGGTTAGAGCTGCCATGCCAGCGCTGGCCTGTGTAGAAGATTGAGGAATCACAATACCGTTACCTGTTATAATTTCTGAATTGAACTGTAATATCCATATAACGAATATCCATAGAAAGTAATTGGTGTCTGTGATCATGTGACCTCAAACTCAACTGATATCTTTCAGTCCCTGTGGCTATGTGCATTGAATATGACGGTGATCGGCAAAGGCTTATCCTATTGGTGATTTGTTGGTGGTTCTTTCACATACTACGGTCATTGTAGCGGCTTTGCTAAATAATAGAGAAAAACAACAACAACATAGTGGTTACGGCATATAGCTTTTAGAACAGCAATACTATTGATAGATACCCTCGTTAATCCTTTCATTGCCAACACAATGCACTGCTTGCCTCTCTAACTGTTGAAAAGCCTGCTCTGTGGCTTGATTCATTTCCCATTATCTGCTATAGAGTCATGGCACTGAAAAGCTTGCAGTGATAAATAGTGAGTATTTTGTGGAGGTGAGAGCACAGAAATGAGAGTGACCGCCTTTTGTGTTGTCTAGGTCTTGGCCATGTACTTTCTAATTCCCGAGGTTTCTTTCAACAATTCTGTCTGGACTAGGAGGGGCTTAAGCCAAGTGGTCCATCACATCTGCTCTGGAGAAAGTGGCAAAGAATGGAAGTAAGTTGTAATAGGCCAGCAGCACAATGGAAAAATTGTACACGGAGAGCTTCAGCCTCTATAGTCTTAGTGTGGCCAGACTGGTTTAGCAGACAGAATGATAGATTGCTTTGTCAAGGGTCCCAGGGTGTGCCCTGAACTTAAAGCACTTTGTTTATCTTGAATAGCAAAGGAGAAAGCACAGACATAATCAGTGTCTAGTTTGTAGGAGCTTGATGGGGAATGTGGGGGGTGGACTAAAAAGAACATATTATTTAACCTGTTTATGTTGCAGAAAGAAGCATTAAAAGGTGCAGGGGGGGGGGGGGGAGTGGATATGGTTAAATATCCTACCAACTGCAAACACATAATATAGGAGAAGTGACACTTTTTTTAATTGCTCGTTGAGAATAAAACTATTAACATTAATAATCTCAGAATACAGAATTTCCTCAATTTTTGAAATTCCGTAGATCGCGTCGATCCGCCCTGCACCTTTCTGTTTATGACATCTACCATGTAAAGAAAAAAACCCGAAAGCAATTTCAAATCCCTTGATATTTAGTATTATGCAATGTGGTTTTATTAATCTAAGATCTGAACAACAAAATAAGCTTTGCGATTTTACATTATGGGAGGAAAGTTAGCATTAAATGCTAGATGTGAGCTATGGCCGTCTTAACCCTTCTGTGTAACACAACGTGTACAGTGCATGTCTGTGTAGCAGTCTGCAGGGCCCTGTGGCAGAGAACAGGTTAAAGGAGATCTGGAGAGCCTGTAGGGAAGGCTGGGTGGGGGTGGGATGATGCTGTCCATTAACAGATGAACTTGGATGAAGTCCAGGCTTTTGATGAGAAAGTGTCATAGCCCAGGAGCATTCAATATTTTTTTTTATACCTGCTGACTGTTCATCATAGTCTCTCAGGTCTTGTGGCTGAAGGCAGAAAGGAAAACAAAATAGCTTTTTTTTTTTTTTGTTCTCGGAGAACCAGTTGAGACCAGTCATTTGGCCACGCAGGCAGGTGCCATTAGATGTACTGACATGGGTGCTACATGCAAGAATCACACGGGGATATGGAGGTGACAAGGGTCCAGGATAAAGGAGATATCCTGACTACTGATAAACAAAAAGCTACACCAGAAAAGAGCAGAAGGCTTGGAAACATGACACACCGCTACCCATCCTCCCCCAAAAACAGAAATAAATTGGGAGATATTGTTTTTATCTTGTAGCCGGGTAAAACATGCAAGTCAACAAGTTTGCAGTTGATGGGTACGGGAGGTTCTCCTTGTACCTGGGGATACCCCAATATGTAAGTTCTTAATCTTGCCCCGGACTGACAGTTTGTCCGCTTCTTGATTTTAGCTTTAAATGAATAATGTACTGATCTCACCAATGTCTACAAAATGAATACACTACTGTAATATTACATTCCGATCATAAGGAAATTGTAGTTTTGTGCAAAAATATTAAAACATGATGTGAGTGAGTTCTCTGTACAGCGCTGCGGAATTAGTGGCGCTAGATAAATAAATGGTGATGAAGAAAATATGAGTCGCCATTAGCTTCAGCTTTTAAATACAGACCTGTCCTTGTCGTCCCCTTTTTGCAAAGGGTAGGATAATGCCAGGTTGCGGGGTCTACAGGGGGCACACTACACACTTTGCAGCATCGTTTTTAGATTTTATTTATTTGCAATAATTGTATCTAGGTAGCACTTTATAGAACCGTCTGAACTTTCTGCTTCTTGCTGAACTATATTTCCATCATCTACAAACATCCTCTTACTTGTTATATGGTGGTGTATGAAGGCCTCCTCACAAGCACCAACAGTTGCTTACACCTTTCACGCACAAGTGTTCTCTGTTCAGATTTGGAACCGTGGCATTTTTTGGTGAGTGTCCGTATTTGGTGCCATTAATCAGCCTTATACTTGTCTTTGCAGTGGGATTACAAATTTAGGGTTTAGACATTTTTGACACCGCTGTACATGCTTTCTGTTGTCAGATGCAGTTTTTAATGCTCTATTGTAATCCTTCCGTGGAAAAAAAAACCCTTGACTGTAAATACAGTAAGTGGCTGGTAATATGTTGCAGGCTCTTCTAATGATCACACTGTGTAGTAGCTGAATACGTTCCCACACTTTGTTGCAGATGGATTAATAATGCATCTCTTTCAAGAATTGCCTTCATTTTTGATTGATGTAAAGCAATTTAAGGTTAACTATTAAATGTGGGCAAATCTAATAAAAAAAGACAAACTATGTCCCCCAAGTTACTGTTTTGTTAAAATCACTGTATCATTCTTTCCTCGTTTAGTTATTAGCCCTTAACGAGCCCCTAATGTATATACAGTGGTGTACAGTGGATTCCTCCCTACCATATTTACAAGATAATCAGATTTAACCAGGGCTGTAAATGGCCAATTACTGTAGGAAAAGATGCGGCTGATGCAAGGGCATTAACAGCACCTTGGATGGTTCATATTCAACTGCACAAGACTGTGTGTGCCAATTATCAAAGAATATTTTCTTGTCACTTTAAAAGGCATATTATCATTAGAGGTTTTAAGTAAGGCTGAAGCGTGTTTTTATTTATCTGCTTGTACATGTTCCGAGATAGAAAGGTCAGATCACAAACTGGCATTGAAATTAATATACTGACTAGGCATAAGATACTGCAAAATAAGTAAAGAGGTTTGGAGTGTATATATATTTGCCATACTATGACCAAGTGTATTGCAAGGCTCATGTGAAATGGGAATTGTAGAATGCCAGGATTCTGACGCTCCTGTAGTGACTGACAGCAGCGCCATCAGCTGTGGGACACTGTGTATAGTAATCCTCATAGCTAACTGCAGGGCTTCCCAAGTAACAGGGAAGCAGCAGGGCTTTCCCTTCACTGTCATGAGTAAAAATGAGTGCTTCAGTTTGTTATGATGGAAAAGCAGAGTGCTTTACAACACGTGTGACATCAGCTTAACCTGCACAAATCGCAAGGAATAAGCACGCTATAGAAGGGCTTTTCTACTCTGAATTCCAGTGATGACTACAATTAACTTTTTGCATTAAATGTTAAAGCCATTGGTCAGTGGATTTATGTAGCAGTATTCTCCCCAGCATCTATTTCCTAAGTGCTCCACCCGGCTGTTTTTACTTGCCACTCGGCTCTTGGAGCCCAACAGAGTCCTATTATAATAGGATAAACTAGTGTTGGCTTACCTGTGACACTCCAGGTGTTGTGAAACTACAAGTCCCAGCATGCTTTGCCAAAATATAGCAGCTTTTTGCTGGAAGGGTATGCTGGGACTTGTAGTTTCACAACACCTGGAGTGTCACAGGTTGGCCAACACTGGGATAAACCATTGTTTCTCCTATTAGAACAGGCACAATGTGAGCACTACATCCAGCAGTGTGTGTGTGTTAAACCAGCTCTGACAGGTGTGGGCAATAACAAAATTTTTTTCAATATTATTGCAAAGTATTGCAACTGCCCCTACTCGGCTCCTTCTTAATGCCACCCGGCTAGCAAAATCTTCCTGGGAGAACACTGTGTAGCATCTATATACTTAAATCTACAGCAGTAACACATCGGGCTCATTTGCCACCATGCAAATCTGCTACAGTTGCCCAGGACTTTCAAAAGCTGTAGTTTCACTGAGTAAGTCTATGGTCACAAAAGATTGTGTTTGCTAAATCCCTGTATGGAACGTGGACTAAGCGTACAATGGCTCACTTAAACTTACCTGTTGCCTAAAGTGTACCTGCTGCTTAAATAAAATTGAGGCAGCCTTTGTGTTGATTCAAATAGTTACCAAATTATTGGGAACTAGTTGCATCACTTCATGCCTAGGTGATGTCACTAGTTTCTAGTGAACTGATGCTCTCCGGATACAATTACAACCATTGCAGAGAGCAAACCAGAGAAGTGACATATCCAAGGGGTAAAAACTTGCTACATTTCTGAAAGCCCAAAAAAAAAAAGCTAAGTATTTAGCAAACATCACAGAAAGCCAATACATCAGTCACCTGAAAGTGGACAACCCCATTCTATGTGAAAATACCTCCCAACAATTTGGCATTTAAAGATATTCAACACTTTTACAAATCACAGCTTGATAAGCACAGCAACAAACCTTATAAAGAATGTACTAAACTTATTGGGGGGGGGGGGGGGGGGTTTATTAAAAATAGACATTTATGGGAGAATTTTATTTTTAGCAATTATAAAAAAAATCATGTAAGAAGGTAACTTGTTGAGCTCCAAAAGGTCCACATTAATTTTAAAGTAAATAGAGTTTAGGTTGTAACTTTAAAATATTAAATAGATTTTTTTTTTTTTTTAATGTGTCAGAATGTGTGTATGTAATGAAGTGTTTTCTTTTAGTCTTCAGCAAATTATACTGTAGATCTCTACCCCCAATACACAATGGAAACCTTTTGGATTCCCCCTGCAAAGAAAAAAAAGAAAGTGTTATTACACGGAGTTGGCCTCCCAGGCATTCATTCATATTTCCTGGAATCAACTCAGATGTATTTGTACTTGGCAACTGTTGTACATAACCCTAAACAGCACCATTGTGAGAGCCTGCTGTGTGTTGTCTAATGGAGTGTGCCATATTGTGACTTGTTGTATATTTACCTTGCACAGTGACCTGATATAAAGTGCAGATTACACAAGTCGACCACATATCTTTGTAGAGATGTAGCACACGTTCTTTGGCTGGGGTCCCTTTTATGCCAAGGCAGTTTATACATTAGCAAATAAAAAAATAAATGGTATGCGATGGGTATGTTAGTCTTGTTTTCAGATTTTTCCACTTAATCTATCAGTTGATCAATTGGGTAGTTAAACATGTCTGCATGTATGTGTTTATATAATATGCAGGTGTGTAGTATAATATACAGCTGGACAATTTTTAAAATTTTGGAGTTGGTCAAATCTAGGGAACCACAGTAGGAGACGGGGATGATGAACGTACATGTGTTGTCCTGCAAAGAAAACAAAAACTATTTTCTAAAGGGCAGTAATTTTTTTATTAAGTGCATCGGCTACCTGGCTGTTGGGCCCTGATATATCGCGTTAATCAGGTTTCATGGCAGAACACGCTGTTTCAGAGGTGCGAAGTTGTGATTTTGCTATGTCATTCCGAGTAATACACTCCGCATTCTACTTAAAAAAAATTTTACATGTTGGAAAATTTATAGTATATGAATAAAACTGGGGCAGCAACTGTCAAGTCATTCTGCTGTGTTATCTGGTTGGGGTAGGACTTCAGGTAACCTCCCACCAACCAAATGTCCAATATTTTGCAGACAAATGTGGAATGAGGCAAATAGCTATCGGAACAAATTTTCCCTTATTTCCAGAGGTATATAGGTGACCCTTCTTGTTGCCTGTACACAGGATGTGGGATCCTTTTTATAGGCTCCAGCTGCACCCTACTTATCCTCCTACTATCTCTCCCTTCCAGACAGCATTTGGCGACATCATTTGTCCTTACTGTCATGACTGCTGGCTATAGCCATCTGCCTCCTATAGAGATGTACCAGTGCATATCGCTACAGGGTTATGCCTGCATTCCTGCATTGACTGATTCCCTACATTGCAGCTCCTCTAGGGGGGTCATGTTCTTCAGTATTTTGCCGTTTCATTTTTGACTCGTGGCTTTCTTGTTTTAGATGTTGCATATGTCATTTGATTGTTTTGTGGATATCTGGTCATAGAACTGGTAATATTGGAGGTCACTCTGCATGTAATTCATTCCTCTACACTCTATTTACAAGCTTTCAGTGATTGGCTTATGGCGGTCACGTGTTCTGCGTGTGGCAGGATACGTGACTGCCGTAAGCCAATCACCTTCTAGCTGAGACTCTAGCTGTTTTTGCTTATGCCTAAAACTTGCCAACAGCAGTCAGGTGACTGCTACAACTTATCATTGTCTCAGCTTTAGCTTAATACTAAAGTGTGTATCACTGTATTTGTACTACTGCCACTTATTAGGGCTGGGCCACATTTGGCAGCTGTGTTTCATACTTTTTATAAGATTCACCTGCGCTGTAATGGTTGGATCTTAAGTGTTTTGTACATAGTCCATTCGTTTATATCTTTACGCTTCACATTGTTCCGTGTGGTTGGTGGCACCTTAGATTGCTAGGCAACAGTTTGGTGCTGTTATTCGGTGTTTAATGCGAGAGGTTTATAAATACTGTGACAGCTTCAATGTTTTGTTGACCTTGATAAATGTGGCCTGCAAAACATCAGTCTGGATTATTAACAAAGTCTTAATGCACAGGGAAGTTGAATAAGTGAAACACTACCTTATTGTTGTACCCTGAATTCAAGTGCACAGTAACACGCTCAAAATATTATGTATTCAATGTGAAAGAGTACATCTTTTAAATTTGTGTTTTTATATATCTGGGTATAATTAACAATCTAGTCCTCGAGAGTTCTAATATTTTATAAATCTCGTGACAAATACATAATAGATTTTACTTTTTGTTTATTCAAGAAACAAATCCAACATTAAGACATGTGAAAAAGGTATGTCCTATGAATGTTTTATACACACATGTATTTTATATTTAAAAACACGGCTATCGCTTGGCTCTGGTAAACTTTGTGACCCCTGATTATTCCAAGGGCTACACAATACATTAACGCTCTTGACGTTCTTCTTTAGTAGGCAGTCATGTGACTTATCAGAGGATATACATATAGTCTGACGCTTCCTATAGCCATTGTTGGAGCCCAGGATAGCCTTACATCCCACAGGTATGTATGCTAAGTTATTGTTCTCTACAGCTCATGCCATACTTGCTAATAGAAGTCACTTTTACCAGCAGTATCAATATATCAGAGTATTGATAATAGCCAGCTTTCTGATAACACAGCAGTAACTAATACTCCGTAAAAGGTCAGCAGTAACAATACCCAATAATGTTACTAGTAGTATTGTTGCTCAAGAGTACCAGCATAGTAGCGATGTCCAATAGTTTGAGCAGCTGTCGTTACTCTGATTCTTTGAATTAGGAAAAGGAGGAGCTGGTAGTTTAGTCAGTCGACTTCACGTTTTTAGTCATTTGACTTGACCGGAAGGTTGTGCTGTTAGCTTCTAATTGGTCACCGCTCATGACCAATTGTAAACCTGCAACATATCATCATCGCCATTTAATTATATAGCGCCACTGATTCTACAGCACTGTACTCTCTGTACACTGTACTGATTCACATCAGTCCCTGCCCCATTGGAGCTTAGTCTAATTTCCCTAACATACAGAGAGAGAGAGAGAGAGAGAGAGACTAAGGTCAATTTTGGTAGCAGCAAATTAACCTACTAGTATGTTTTTGGAGTGTGGGAGGAAATCTGAGCATCCGGAGGAAACCCACGCAAACACAGGGAGAACATACAAACTCCACACAGATAAGACCATGGTTGGGAATTGAACTCATGACCCCAGCGCTGTGAGGCAGAAGTTCTAACCACTTAGCCACCGTGCTGCCTATATATAAAACCTACTGCCATACAGGGACCACTCTGTGCTGCTGGGAAATTACATATGCTGTCCATGTCCATAACATGCGCTCTCTTCCTCACCCACCTAAACCTCTTATATGTCCGAGGTAGAAAAGGCTGAAGACAACGAGTTGGGTATTGGGGATCTAGAGCTTCCAGTAAAGGGACATGCACCTCTATTCATTATTATTGTATTTTGTATGTTACAATATTCAGTCTACTGAAAGTTGCTGCAGTAAAGGTATAAACCGAATCCCTTCATAGGAGATATTCTTATACTAAAACTGACCTTGTTTGCATGAGGATTTCCCCATTCATAAATCCAATCATGCAGGTACTGTAAAATTATAAGCCGTAGAACACTTGAAATTTGATTTAAAAAAAAAAGTTGTAACAATGTAAACTTGCAAAACGAGCTGGAAGCCTTCATAGAAAGAGCACTGATTTCAATGGATTGCACCTGATTATAGAAGCAAGACCCAGCCGTCTTCATCAATGGGTTAAATGTGTAGAATTACCTTGTGAACACCTGGTGGTCAAAGCTTGGCCCTACATTATTATTTAAGTTCAAGTCGCATCATCTGTTATTCATGACAGGCAGGAAGTTTATCTGCATTATTTCTTTTTGTAAGAACTGCAGGTTACATAACCTTAGGCCTTTCAGAAATGGCAGTTATAAGCTTGTGTATATACAAGGTAAGTGTGTATATACAAGGTAAGTGGTTCTCCTTTTGTGCACTACAACTTTATAAAACATCTGAGTTAAAGCTGTAGAAAAATGTATTACTTACCTCCACTCCCAAGTGGCAACGTTGTGGATGTTCTATGTCTGGGATGCCAGCAGATATGCACCTGGCAATTCTCCAACCCAGAGGCAGCACTAGCGAGCTGTGGGCCCCAATGCAGGTAGGAGGGAAACGGGGCCCCCAACCCTCTGCATTTCCTATGCAGCAGGCCCAATTATCTCCACGGGCCCCGGTGCACGGCATTGGCTGCACCAATGGTAGTCCTGCCACTGCTCCAACCCCTACTGTTTATAAGACTTTTTAATCTAGGCCCTATTCAACTTTTGTGTTGGCCATAGCCACAAAATCACCTACTATTATTGTTTATATAGCGCCAATCATTATTATGCAGCCATGTAAAGCGACTATGCTGCCATTGACAGAAGTATCTGCCCCATTTGATCTAGCGATATAAATTTCTTATCGCACAGGCCAGGGTTCATTTTGTCATAGCAAATTAACCTACCATTATGTTCTTGGACTGTGGGACAACACCAAGAGGAAACCCATGCAAACACTGGGAGAACAGACAAACTCTACACAGATAATGCCCTGGTCAGAATTGAATTAACTAAACCAGGGCTGTGAGGCAGCAATGCTAACCACTGTGCAACTGACAGATGAACGTGATTGATTGTATATTGATTTCATATTTTCCTGACTGCAGCTGCAGAAAAATTGACTGATACTGGGGTACTAGGAGTAAGAATCTTCTGAACAGAGGGATTCTTTTTTTTTTTTTTACCGTAAAAATGTTTAGTTTTATTCACATTCTTGTTTAAACTATATTGTGCACTACGAATTACCAGAGGCAACAGATTTGTTTACATGATTCAGTAACCGGCTATATTTGCTTCATGGTTGCAAAGCAAACCCCTTTAATTTTGATTTGGACACACGTGAAGTACAACTGCTGCATGGGACGGCATTCAGCATGCATGGTATTCAGCATGCATCTGAATAAACTCCATTGCAGCCATGCGCCACTTGTGTTGCAGACGTGCACAGCTTGAAAGGCCGCAGAAGACCAATCTAACGGCTCGCTCTCACTACTTTGGTGCAAATGCACTTTTCAGGCAATAATGTCTATAAAGCACATTGCAACACAGCAATAAGATATAGCACAACAGTGCAGAATACACATTTACACTTTATTTGTAAATATTGTAACACTCCAAGTTCTATTTTTCATGTGCTGCTGCACATTCAAAAACTATTCAATGTATTATATTGTAAATACATGAAACAAGTGTTTGTGCACTTTTCATGCCTAACATGTGTAACCCTGTCCCCCAAGTGATTGCTTAAGCAGCATGGCGTTCTTGTGACACTGAGGACGCATAAAGTGTGTCTAAAACAAGCATTCATGTCCGTAATAGATCAGTGGCATCTACGTGACCCTGGCCTAGCTCCCTCTCTGGAAAGGTCATCATTTTCCGAACATCTTAAATATTCACAATATAGCAAATCCCATGTAGTTAAAATAATTTCTCTAACCGTAAAGAAAAATAGATTTGCTGCATGTGATCCAATGATAGGATATCAAAACGTGTAATTGTGTATTTGGCTAATCAAGTGCATGACACATGGCCCTTTTTGAGTTAAAGTACCTTTAAAATGCTACCGACCTGCGGCTGACTAGTTAATAGGCCGTTGAATGAGTTGTGTATTATTTTTGCTTCAAACTGATTGAAATGTTGACTAGAAATCAATGGTGTCGACTAGCGATAATTTACAGTGCTCTGTGTGCTAAGTAGTCGTGCTGTGCAGTTGCCGTCCGTAGACTAGCGCTGGGAAGCTGTGTGTACCGCGATGAATCAAATGTGTTATGGGTCAGCCCTTTTACTTGTTCCATCATGGCTTTTACACAGTTGCCCTGTAATTTATAGCGCCTTTCGCATTGTCAAACATTTTCATTGCAGCTTTCACGGCATATCCCTGACACAAACACGGCAGCTCCGCAGCCACTATTGTTTCATAATCTAAGAGAGGGACTATAAAACATCAAATTACTCTATCTTCAGGCTAATTTAAATGCACTGCAGATTGAAATCAGAGCTCGTTTGTCCCTGATGCAAATTATTAAGTTCTAATTATAAATATCCATTTAATTACTCCATACATTTTTATTTCGCAGACCAATTTTGGCAATTCAGCATGAGATACATGAGAGAAAATCTGCAGTAATTAATTGTGCACTTTTCAAAATGTAAATGGTGGAAAAAGAAGCCTTTTTTTTTACCAAATGACTGACTGCGTTTTGCACACGGATTAGTTCCCTAGGTGCCATTATTTTCTCTTGTGCTATAATATTTTCACAATGACATATATTCTGTCATGGCATTTGGGTATAGCTTACTAATATATCTTTCTTTGGACTACATACACTTTTGAGTTAATTAAGGCGAGTGCGACCTTGGGATCCATTTTAACAATAGTTTACCTGTTTTGGATCTTTTCTCTTTACCACATAGTGTATAACACATACGTGGCTTGTAGTGTGATGGGGTATACGAAAGTGATGTACACTATTGACTTTGAGACTTCTCCCAATAAACAATGATGGTATTTTTGCACATATGTTTTTTTAATTTTCTCAGCTTTATGTCCTTGCTGTCCCAGGTGAATACCTTGAAAAATTAAGGTATAGGTAGGTTTTGCCGTGTTCTCATTGGAATTAATTGGTAACAAAGCACTATGAAAACCAAAGAAAGGAGATATTATGCATGATATAGTGAGACTTTCAGGGACCATATATTCTATTTGTATCTTAAGTATACAGTAATTTGACTTTATTTATCATTTTCACTACATATTGCATAAAATATACCATACAGCTTGCTTTGCCAGTGCTGGATGTATTACCAACAGTGGAACAAAATGGATTTTAAAAATGTAGACCTGTTTTATATTGCGTGTGTCTCACTTGAGGGTCATGTGACCTTTTTTGTCTCTCACACTGTGTGTGTGTGTGTGTGTGTGTGTGTGTGTGTGTGTGTGTGTGTGTGTGTGTAGATTTGGTTATGAATTAGGCTACCAAACTAGCTTATGTCCAAATAAATAGATACTTTGAATTATGCATGTTTAGGTTCCAAAGATGGCCACACCACAGGCTGATCACCGCAACACTTTGTAGTAAGACACGTGGGTGTCATCAGCCCGAATGACCTGGCCTGCTAGTGATGTTGGATGATGAGTACAGAGAGGCCGAAAGCAATCATCTGCCAGCTGCATTTGCAAACATGTCTAAATTGGTTGGATTTTTAGGTATGGCATTGCACTCGTTGCTGGTGATATTTGAGAACGTGTGGCCAGCATTTGAGTTGCATTGTTGAAGAACACCAGATATGCCTGTGGCTTGCCAATTAAGGTACCCACACACAATTCACAATAGTGATCAGCCCTGGATGTGGGTGGTCTAATTTGGATCTTGTCTACAGGCCCCTCCCCTCCCTGGGTGTACATGGTTTGCTGGGTAGAATTAATTACAGCCTGAACTGATAAGAACGTTTGTCTAATCTGCAGTTTAGGCGTGAAACGACCAAACTAGCTAATACCAAATGCTGGCATCCAGTTGTCTTATTACTTTCAGTAGTGTAGTGTGACGGCTCTTGTAGAAGATCTGAGATTTCAGAAATGAACACTAAAACATTAGTGACCACGCTGCTGATTCAGGGATAATCTCATAATGATGGAAAGAAAAGAGACTTCCTTGTAGTCTAGCTACATATAGATGCTACATATATCAACATTTATTTATATAGCGCCAGCAAATACTGCAGCGCTTTACAATTGGGAACAAGACTTAATGAGCATATTCAATTGTTTGCGTTAATTTTTTTTTAATTTATTTTTACACGCAGCAAAGGCTAATTTCCATCTTTTTTCATACATATTGTGTTTGGAAAACTTTGCTCAGGAAGGTGATAGTTCTGCGGTTGTGAGATTCTTCCTACGTGAAATGTTTAAGCGCTGGTACCTCGATTTGGAAGTAGAGAAACCTTCAGCTCGAGGAAAAAACCTGCAGACATTGCCTCAGGTCAGTCGGCAAAATGCATAATCAATACAGCAGCTTGAAACAGAATGCTTGAATTTTGGACAATTAAATATTTATTAGGGAAGAGAAAGAAAGATGTAACAAAGAATCACCTAGTGAGTAATCGTGAAGGGGAAAAAAAAAAAAGCTTTTGAGAGGCAGATGCTGCTTATACACGTTTTACACGTTTTCAAGCGATTTGTTATTTAGCTGTTCTCTTGCAATGTGCCCAGATAGAAGATAAGGTGAAAAATTCCCTCATGTGATCATGTCACAGTATGTGGGACCATCTGAGAAATACACGTAGTACAAGATTCCTCAGGCCTCGGATTATCTCCTAATCTTTATTTTTTTTTTTTCAGGTGTAATGCACAGATCTAAAGCACAAATGATGCTTTATCGTACCTTGAATAATAACTGTTCTTACCAAGAATAACAAGCTATAGTATAAATGTGAGACCAAAAAGAAAGATTCCTCTTAAAGGAGTATAAAATGTAAAGTTGATTGGCAAAGTCCAAATGCATTTGGCCACTGGGTGTACTACTACATTGTTCTATAGATTATATTTAGTTTTATAAGAGCCATAAATCATTTTCACTCATAATTGATTTCCTGTATAGAATTAACTGCAATATATCCATATGCTTTATTGAGTTTTATATAGAAAAATAAACCTTTTTTTACATTAAATTATGTTTTTAAATATCTTAGAATGGATTTTATGCATGCAGATTTTTTTTTTTTATTATTCAAACTGTTTTAAGTGATCACAATAAAGAAGTTTACCTTGTGTGATTTTTTTTTTTTTTTTTTTTTTTTTTTTGAGCCCAATCTCTGGTTACTCCAATAAAGGTAAACTTCCCTTTCACTCTTAGTGTGATTGGTATTTTCAGGACTCTTTTATATCCAGGAATAACAATTTTGCACAGTGAAATGTGGAACCCATTCTTCCATTTTACCATGCTCGTCCAGTTTAGGGACATAACCCTTCACTTATACCCTGTAATAGCTGTCACCCTAGTGCAGCACCTAGGGGTCTCTCCCCTGGGATGATTACCAGTGAAGACCTTCCCGACTGTGCTATTTCAGAGCAGGTGGTCAACAGTACAGACTGAAATGACTAGCTCATGTTAAATTTGGCAGGATGGGAGGTGTGTGCAGTGTATGTGGCACCTGATTAGACCGGAGTCCATGAAGGGGCAGGATTCTGTAAATACCTCCCGTCCTAGAAGAATGAATCTGTAGAACAGGGCTACTCCTCTGGTGCTGAAAGCTCTCTGCTCTAACAAGTGTAAAACCTCCCCATCATAGGAAACTTATCAGAGAGGGGATGGGGTTAATCCAAAGTGGACTGATTTTATTTTTTTTTTATTTTTTTTTCCCCCGCCCCCCCAATTCACATACTAGATATCAACAATAATTTGCTTAGACTAGGTTGCAGAAACATTTGTCATGTATTACAACCTTGGCAGTAGCCAAGTAATTGATGCTCTTAGGCAGCTTTATAGGATTTTACTGTTGCTATTTGAAAACCAGGAGCTGGAATATAAAAGGGACTTGAGCACTGTCAATACATATGTATAGAGAAGCATTACATTTGTCAAGAAGCAGCATGGTAATATGTAACGTTTGGATTTCTAGATATAAAATATAATGTTACACCTGCAGATTCCTACCCAAGTTCATACTAAGGGGATGTTGTTCCCAGCTATTTTTCCTCCTGTGACCTTCTCCCCTTTTATCTGGTTAAATGAACTTGTCTAATCCCTGCACTGTTACTCCTTACTAATCATTTTATTTCCTAAAAGATCTTTAGACCTTCATGCTTTTAGCTAGTGCGTCTACTGTGGAAACGGCTGGGCAATTTTTGTTTCAATCTAAAAGTCTCTGGAGTACTGGTTCCAGAGACTGATCAATAAGTTTTGCTGTCGACCTCGCTGTCTCTATAGGCCTGATGACCTTATCCTGTCTAAAAATAGTTTGTGCTGTTGTTGCCTACAGAACCTTGACCTGCAAAAACCCATTTGGAACATAACTGACACATTCAGTCAGCTGTACATCTCCGATAGATCTGGACATATTCTCCTTTCATCTCCGCTAGTACTGAACAGAATTTTAGTGGTGAGAGGGGATCCTTTTTAAAAATGTATATGAATGTTGTAGCTTGTAAACAAACAAACAAAGAGCAGAAACTGGAGCACAGGTACATGCTCTTATTTTAAGGAATATTTTGAGGGATATTTCAATTTCCAAATATTGCCTTTCACACCTAAATTACTGTAAAATGATAGTCCCGTGGATAAATTACTGTAAAATGATAGTCCCGTGGATAGCAATATCCTGTGCACAGTAAGGATTGGGGTGATAAATCTACCCTCATGATCCTTTCTTAAATGGGCTTCCCCCATGCTCTACATGGGTAAGCATTCGTTGGGATAAGCCAGACAAACCCACTCACCAGAGGGTGGGCACTACCACCGGCAGTAATACCTTGAGAGAAAGGAAGAAGCCGTATCTCTGGTGAAAACACACCTATAATAATTAGAACCCTAGGTACACACACACACACAAACACACACACACACACACACACACCTAATGCTATTTTGAATAGACAACAACTTTACATCACTGACGGCAATTCATGTGTCTGTCTAGCATCAAGTTGTGCTAAATGGGGGTAATGTGATTAAAATCTGACTTAAATATTAATGTAAATAACTTCTCCTGACAAATTTACATTGATAGAGACAGACAAGGATGTGAC
This sequence comes from Mixophyes fleayi, assembly GCF_038048845.1. Taxonomy (NCBI): domain Eukaryota; kingdom Metazoa; phylum Chordata; class Amphibia; order Anura; family Limnodynastidae; genus Mixophyes; species Mixophyes fleayi. The sequence goes on along the minus strand of NC_134404.1, from coordinate 298,975,036 downwards.
AGCCGCCTCCCCCTTCATGTTTCCACCCTCAGTATTGCTCTTTCATCCCTCTGTTCTGATTTTTAATAAAATGAGTGCCAAAGATTATTGTGACCCTTTTAAAAAGGTAGGGGGGTGTGAAAGAAGCTGGGTAACTGATAACAATGTTTTTACCTACTGGGTATTTGCCTGGTGTGTTAGAGCAGCCTTAACCAGGCTTTGGTGGGCAGGTAGAATGAGGGGTTCCCAGGGATGTTTGTTACCTGGTGGCCTTAGCTCCTAGTGTTACGGAACCATACCGCTGAGTCTGCACATAGCTCACACTATGCTGTGGTGTTAGTAGTGCAGAGCGGTACCAGAGCCCATGTAAGGATTAGTCTCTTTATATTGTTGCTCATCTTAATATGTAATAAATCCCAATAACATAATAGGATATATACATAGTGACAACGATATCACAATAGACAGGATAGTCATCATCTTTTGAGGCCAGTGAAAATGTAAGTTTGCAGTTTGTGATTACTAAAAGTTGCCCTGTAACAAGACTGGTGCAGTTCAAGTGAATGCAGTAATTGGTTAAATAATGTACAATAAGTCTACTTCAGAGCATGTGAAGGATGAAACGCTCGGACTTCAGGGCTGCAGAAAGGTGGCATTATATTTTTTCACTTAACAAAAGCCAGAACTTTTGTAGTCTCCTAGGTCACTGGTGGTATTAGTGCAGCTAAGGCTAATCCTATGAAAGCCCGGGTGGGCCTGGCTCTGCTGCTGGATTGGCTGCTTAAGGAGCTGAGACTGGCCACAATGAACCGTTCCCATACACAACTTACGTGTCCCAAATGTCCGCTCTGGCCCCGTTAATGCACAGGCCTATTATTAGCAAGTGTCAGTCATTTATCTGAGAGTGGCGCTTTTAGCTGCCACCTAAGTGCCTGACACTTTGGTTTACAACAGATTAAATTAAATTTTCGGCTGGTTTGGGTTTACTGAAAGCAGACAAAAGAAGCAGCTGTTGTGGAAATGTAATCTGGCACCAACAAGTACAGGGTGCCATGAAGGAAGCCCATTTTTTTTCCCCTCTCCCTTGTTGGAGGTTTGTAATGCACAGGTGACTATTTTCAGATTAGGTACCTGACAAGCTGTTCTCCGCAGGGACAGAAAATGTCAACCATTGTCCTGCCGTCACCAAGGCTTTGTCTCACCTGATGAAAGAAAAGATGTTTGCTTGGACGGACAGGTTATTTCTGTACAAAGATCAGTTGACACGATGATGCATGTTATGTGTAAATCTCCTGAAATGTAGTTTTAGTTTCAAGAATTTTATGAGAAAACAAACCAATGTATAAAAACATTCCCCACTCACACTTTTTTAAAATAGTTTTTTTTAAGTTATCGGTACGTACATTTATCTCACACATTTAAAGATTATATTCGAGATAAATTATAGTTACTGACAGTTTTCACAGGTATAGTAAATTACACCTCCACAAAACAACCTGAGCATTGGACAACCATAATATTTCTATTTGTATATTAAATTTGTTCCTTAATTCTAACCATATATGAAATAATAGAGAATTGCACCCAACACACAGAACAAGCGAGACTATTTCTATGATAAACTTGTGGCAGCTCAGTGGTTAGCACTTCTGCATGAGCACTGAGGTCTTGAGTTTGATTTCCGACCATGGCCTTATCTGTGAGGAGTTTGTATGTTCTCCCTGTGTTTGCGTGGGTTTCCTCCAATAATCCAAAAACATACTCATAGGTTAATTGACTGCAAATTGTCCCAAGTCTGTGTGTTTTAGGGAGTTTAGACTGTAAACTGTATTGGGGCAGGGACTGATGTATGTTCTCTGTACAGCGCTGTGGAATTGGTGGCGCTATATAAATGATGATTGTGATGAAAGTTTGACTGTTCCAGGGAATCATGGACACTTGGCTTCTTAGAATGACATTTTGAATATATGGTTAAGATGCACATAATTTGTTCATTTCACACAGATTGTTGTAATAGCCCACCAGGGTACATATATTTTACCTGCTGCTAGCCATTTCAAATTGCAAATCACATATCATTTACCAGCACTTTTTGTTCTTTGTAAATCACTGACTGGTGGATTTTTAAAAGGGTGAGTACAGTCTTCAGTGATGTGTGGTGTTCTGCCTATCCAACTAAATCCACAGGATTGTCCAATCTCCTTAAAACTTTGAGCACATGTGTTTATATAGTACCACCCTACTGTGCAGCGTTTTACAGAGAAAATGTAATTGTTCTCTCCATTGGCACTTTACAGTGTCAATTGTCTGGAACAGAAACAGACTAGGGTCCATTTTGGCAGGGGCCAAGTAAAATAGCACAATTTTTTTTAGGAGAGAGGAAAACTGTAATACCTGGAGGAAACCCAACCAAACACTGAGAACATTAATACAACCGCTGAACAAATAGTACCTTGGGCATTATTGAAGTAATGACCCCAGCGATGAGACAACAATGCTAACTACTGTGCTGCCACACACACACACAATTTGACTTCTAAATCTGCAAATGTAATGGAAAAAGCCTTTAAGATTAGAAGCGCTTAAGTTATTGGCAGTACCTCCCCCTTTTCCTTTTTAGAAGTTTTAGTAAATATATCCCTTGGTCTTTGATGACCGCTTACCAAATCTGCTAAAATTTACTGAAAGTTCCATCCATATCCTGTACATGGCAAAACCATTATACAAAACCTATAGACCTTGTCCAACATAAAAAAAATACTGCCTAGAGTAAAGAGAAGTTGATTAAAGGGCCACATCCTAAAATATGAGAACCACAAGTGTGTGTCTTGAACTTAATGTAGACAAATAATGCCCATACATTGCTTACGAAAGTTTATCATATATTTATATAGCGCAAGTACTTCAGCAGGGCTGTACAGAGAACTCATTCACATCAGTCCCTGCCCTATTGGAGCTTACAATCTAAATCCCCAAACTTACACGCACACAGACCGAGAGAGACTAAGAGCAAGCGCGCCTGTTAACCAACAGACAATGCAGGTACACTAGCTGCCAAACCTGAAACTTGCCAAGTATTTGGCTACTCATGTAGTGGAAGAACCTAACATTATGCAGATGGACAGAACTGTAACTCACTGAAAGTCATTAAATACCCCAGTTTCATCTTTCATCACATGAAAGTTTTATTTCCATATCAAAAGACTTTAAGGTGATGAAACTGAGGGACGAAGCAACTTTCTTGCAAATTGTTTTATTATTCACATGTTAATTCAACCCACATTAAATAGGATTTGTTGAGGAAAATCTGAAGCTATCTTTGTGCATTGCTACGTAGTGAAAAGAATAGGTTTTCTTATGCTTTATGATAGTTAGTTAGATAAAAAAAAAAAAATCGATTGCATTGATACTCTACAAGTAAACACGATCGAATAAATAGGAAAGTGAAACTGGTGTTTTTTTGTCTTGGTGTAAGTAATCGTGTCTATGTTTAAAAAAAAAAAAAAACCCAAACAAACAAGTGTTTTGAGGTCCAGAAGTAGCTACCATTGCAGTCCATGGCTGTAGAATGACTGGCTGATTTATTTTCTAAGAAATGGTGATAGAAAACTAGCCCTATCAGAGAGTAAACTATTGCTGTGATAGCTGAGTGATATTGGCCGGAGTGGTAACGCTTAAATTTCTGCTTCAGCCAGGAAGTCACAATGGACAGCCATTTTTAATTTTTATTTATTTTTATATACCATCGCCATTCAGAGATGGCTATAACGGAAGGATTGCAACAGTATTTGTACCGCCACGATCCTTGTTACATAGGATTCTCCATGCTTTACACTGGAAAGCTTTCGCCAGCTGAGATGGATAGGGAACAGCCCTATCTCTGGCGTAAAGAGTCTGTTTTTTCCCGAACATGGGGATCTCCTTCCGTTACTAAATGGAAACTTGTTCTTTAACTTACAATTAAACGTTTGCGCCTGTAATAAATTTATATAACTTCTTGTTGACATGTTTATGAACTGCGACGCGCAATTAACAGGGGCAAACGCAGGATTCGATGAGGGGGGTTTCCATGCCACGATACCAGTGGGCGTGACCAGCATGTGTAGGGGCGTGGCTACAAACACACAACATCGGGTCAAACACACAGACATGTAAATTGTCCCATACACAGACAAGCACAGACTCACATATACACAAATACGTAGACCTGTAAACTGCCACATACACAGTTAAGCACAGACACACGCATACACAAACAAACACAGGATCAAACACACAGACAGACATGTAAACTGCCATATACACAGACAAATACAGACTGACACACATACACAAACACACACACAGGATCAAACACACATACATGTAAGCTGTCATATACACACATACATGTAAGCTGTCATATACACACACACACATTCTTACCTCCTGCATTACACCCATGCTGGCTGTGTGGGAGGAAGGGGCAGGGCCACACTGCCGGCAGAGAGCTGTGCTCACACAGCAGGGGACTGACTGGGAGTCGATCCTCCCAAGCTACAAGCAGGAGAGGGGCCACTGTAATCATACAGCACCCAGGTAGGACAGGGGTTTGTGGGGACTAGGAAACCCCCCCTGGGTGCGCCCCTGATTAATACATTAAAAATGGATGGGAAAGAGGAGATTCCAAAATAAATAAAAATGCTGCATTTGTAATAAAGTATATCTACCCTCTATAGGTGTTTTACAAAATAAAAAAGGAGTTTGCTCGTTGCTGATGTACAGCTTTAGTATGTACTCCTTATCTAGGCAGTGTTTTTTTTTTTTATAGAATATTTATAATAGTCTATGTTGCAATTGGATACTACACAAAGCTGCTCTGTTTAAACAATTCTATCCAGTTCACAGAAAAGAGCTGAGCTGTGACCTATACAGGGGCAAATACAGCAGGAAACCAGAAAGATACAGTTTTTGTTCTGTATTTTAAAAGTTGCAGTCCAAACCAAAGTTCTCTGGAGGTGGAAAAATACTTTAAGGGATCATTCGAGCGCCTACTAAAAGCATACACAAAACCTTAAAATATGTCCTCGCTATTAAGTGATCAAAGTGGGTTCTCTGCCTCCCTGCTGCATTCTGTACGATGTACTTAATGAGCACTTCTATAAAACGCCATTACATTGTACCAATTGCTAATGCAGGAGTCAGTGTTAAAATTAATACAAAGCAGAGGTTCATTCTCCCCTTTTTTTTTTGTAAATAACCAAAATTTAAGATGCGCTCTAAATGCCTAGTTTACGATGAGGTAAAACGTCTTTAAAATAAATATACTTGATAAGTGTTATTGGTGATTTTATTTGCATACATTTGTCGTTTTTACTAATTTTAATTGATTAACAATGTGGCATGTCAAAGTAGAATGAGCAAAATGATCTTTAAACATGCACATTGTGCGCTAAAGTTTGTAACAAAGCTTCTCGCTTGCAGACAAGGTTTACTGAATGATATCTCTTAATATAAAATGATGCAGCAGATGAAAATAGCTGTCATTAATAGTACAGTTATGCACACTGAAGCTATTTAAGTCTTAGGATCAGATTAGTGTTCCACTACCTTTTTTTTTAATATAGCCAAAAAAAAAAAAAAAGAACCATCTGAACAAGAGAAAAATATTAGCATTATAAACATGTTAACAAGTACCCATTAGTACTTTATGTCTGCATGAATTGCATCTTTAAGTGTTTTATTGGTAATGGAACAGAGAGCAGCCAGGCAAAATGACATTAATTTTCAAATTGGCAAGTTATTTTAATTCTGCTTTCGCGCAGTTATCACCGATCACATGAGCAATATATATTTTTTTTTTAGCCCTCCCTAAATGGAATTGATACATCAGATGTGTTTTCTGCTTATACTAATAAGATACACCTCTATAAACTGATATGGCTTCATTAAACCATACCAAGAGATCACTACAAGTAGCTTGAGCCACACTGCACCCATGTAAGTGTTTGGACAGTAAATCTCCTTCTGATGAAGGTTTTTATAAAGCAAATGTAAGAATTGTATCCAGTAAATCTATTGTTTATTTCTGCAGCGCCATCTTGCATAGCGGTGTACAGAAAATATTTACTTATTCCCATCAATCCCTGCCCCATTGGAGCTTACATTCTAAATTCTCTACCACACACACAAAAATGATATGGTTATGTATTTAGACTGAGAGGAAACCAGAGCACGGAGACATACCGGCAAAAGCACTTATGTAACATGGTATTGTGAAGGGAGAGACTGAAGGACAACTGGGAACTATTCAGTTAGGAGTCACCTTTTATTGTACCCCACTCCAATACGATGGATTCAAACTACAGGTATTATTCCTGGTTCAGTTATGTGTATACATGCAAGTATAAACCATCCAGGTCATAATAATACTAATTTTATATAGAGCTCTATAGAGTATCATTCACATCAATCCCTGCCCAATTGAAATGTACATTTCCTAACACACTATGGTTAATTTTGTCAGCAGTCAGTTAATCAACCAGTATGTTTTAGAAGTGCCCTCTCATCACCATCAGAGACTGGCACCGTACCTTGCAAGAACAAAAAATGCAAAACCTGCACCCATGTCCTACCAACATACACAGTCCACATACCCAACACACAACGGGACTATAAAATCACTGACACATTCTCATGTACATTCTCCAATGTGGTGTACATGATAGTGTACAAGGTGCCCTGAGAGAATCTACATTAGCGAGAGACCAAGCAGAAACTGCAATCCAGGATGAATCTACACAGATGCATAATAAAGACGACTCTGGACACCCCTGTTGGTAAACACTTCTCTGGACCAGGACACAGTATGACATATTTAAAAGTTTTAATACTGAAAGTTTTTTTAAAAAATGACGGAGAGAAAAATCTGGGAATACAAGCTGGTAAGAACATTCCAGTATTTTGACTCAAGGACTCAACCTAACACCTGGATTTATGACCCACTACATGGACACTTCATACCCCACAGCAGAGTGACTCCAATGGGTAAATGTATCAAGCTAAGAGTTTTCCGGCAGGTTTGAAAAGTGGAGATGTTGCCTATAGCAACCAATCAGATTCTAGCTATCATCTTGTAGAATGTACTAAATAAATGATAGCTAGAATCTGATTGGTTTTTCAAACCCGCCGAAAAACTCCGCTTGATACATTTACCCCCAGATCTCTGAACTCTTAGGACTTTCACTCTTCCATCCGTAAAGAAAACCTCAGTTTTCCTACTTTAGCTTATCTTAATGATGTATTTCCCCCCCCCCTTCCCCGTACAAATTGCTTGATATAACATCTCTTAAATATTGTGCCCCTTTCTCAGTCATTCATTTGTAAACTTGCCTGATGAAGGGGCCTCTGTGCTCTGAAAGCTAGCAAATATATAAATTTGTTTTGGTTAGCCAATAAAGGTATCACTCCTATAATACTTTTGTCTTTTTTGACACAAAAGTATTCAACACACAGATTTGTCTGGGTGACACGGTACTGCAATAAAAAAATTTTTTTTATTTTGCTACACATTCTGGAGTGTGGGAGGAAACCCATGCAAACCCAGGGAGAACATAAAAACTCCAAAGATAAGAGCCTGGTTGGAAATCTTACTTAAGACCCCAGCGCACTGTGAGGAAGAAATGATAACCATTGTGCCACAGTGGAATGCTATAACCCATGATTCCCTCATTCAGATGGCAGACAGAGTGGTAGATAGCAGATATAGATAGTTGAAATGTGGATGGATTAAACCTTTGCAGTTTAAAATTCTTTTCAATACATCAATCTTCACAACGATTGTGTTATGTTGTACACTAAGTTATGATAACACAAAAATGTAATACTGTGCAGCATTCTTCATTACAAATGTTATGTTCTGGAGCAGCAGTTTAGGTATTGGTCTATTTCAGTGTTGGCTAACCTGTGACACGCCAGGTGTTGTGAAACTACAAGTCCCAGCATGCTTTGCCAATATATAGCAGCTTATTGCTGGAAGGGCATGCTGGGACTTGTAGTTTCACAAACACCTGGCGTGTCACAGGTTAGCCAACACTAGTCTATTTTTTTTAAATTTTGGAGGGATTTTTTTTTTTATGCGCATTCTACTTGGATGAACCATGATGAAGTTCTGGAAGGCAGGAAGCATTCAAAGGTTACTCACCTGTGATCAAGCAGAGAAGAATGTACTTAGGGTGAAATCCAATAAGAACTTGCATCTACTTCTGAAATCTATTCCATTACATTGGCATAACATTGGCTGACGTATCAGCAAACACTTTCAAAGCATAATGTGCATGAACCAAAGTGTCCCATAATGCAGTGCACAATCATATATTTGTAATTTATTCCATATCAAAAAGTACTATACCCACATAGTAAATGTCACATTTTAGCCCATTTGTTTGGATAAGGCAGTTATTCGACAGTCTTCAGCTTCATATTTAGCTACTTAGGAAAGCAAATTTTTGCATTGTAAAAAGAATAAATGACTTGAATTTTCAAGATAACTTTCCCAATTAGAACCACTAACTCTTTATGGAAATAATCAAAGACGTTTTCCTTTTTAATGGTTAGTACATGTCAATTATACTTCTATAAGAATGTAAACGGAACAAGAAGATTCTGTAATTGCTTGTAAAGTTTTCTTTATAAATCCAAGTCTTAAAGACCAGGGTATTTTATATCGGTTTCCATATAGAAAATGATGACTGCTCTAGCAAGTCTATGACCTCGGTTTTCACCAGAAACAATATTGATCATACCTTGGAATGAGGGTGTGAGCCCAAAACATAGGACTTTGGATGTCTTAAGAATTGTTTCACTGCCCTTTAAATAACCAACTCCCAACCTGAGAGGGAAACAGACAATGTTGCATAGTCCTAAAAGAAGAGCGAGTTCAACTATTCACTTACTGACCATCCCTGTCCTTCTGAGTACCTGAGCATGTGCTCTGAGCCGTTGTCATGACAGCATTATGAACTTAACTGTTAATTATAGCTTCATAGTTCTGTATACCATAGATGCTGCTGTGGATTATCTTATGACACCCCAGAGCTAAATACATGTGACTGGTTCTATTTCCATTTCAATGCAGTTTAAAAACCTTGGGTACTTAGTTTACATGGGGTAGCTTAATGGATAGACATTTACCAAGTTAAATATTGGTAATTAGTCAGAATGTGGTTTGCACCATGGTCATTGGATATTCACAGGTGAAATTGTCGCTTCTGTGAAGATAACATTGGAAACATAATATCGGAAGTAATGTGTGGGGTTGAGGGTGGTATATCATTATATAGATAAAATGGAAGGCAGTTGGTGAACTTCTTGTAAAATTCAAATATCATCAATTAAGTTGGTCTGAAATTGTTTTGCCAATCAGATTTTATTCAGGCAGACAGAAAATTATGTTTGGCCAATGACTGCAATGACATGAGTGTTGCCATCTATTGGGCAGACATGCATATAACCTATTATCTGGTCTTTTGGCTTGCATCATCACCATTTATTTATATAGCGCCACTGATTCCGCAGCGCTGTACAGAGAACTCATTCACATCAGTCCCTGCCCCATTGGAGCTTACAGTCTAAATTCCCTAACATACACACAGATGCAGATGGACAGACAGAGAGACTAGGGTCAGTTTTGATAGCAGCCAATTAACCTACTAGTATGTTTTTGGATTGTGGGAGGAAACCGGAGCACCCGTAGGAAACAATACAAACTCCACACAGATAAGGCCATGGTTGGGAATTGAACTCATGACCCCAGTGCTGTGAGGCAGAAGTGCTAACCACTAGGCCACTGTGCTGCCAGTGAATAATCTGTGTCATGTAATCATGTGTGGCAAAGTCCGACATCTGTTTAGTGATCTGTGTAAAAGATTAGATTGCAGCATGTGTGACCATAGGTTTAAAACTGGTTTAAAAACAAATGACTATTTTTGCATAAAGAAATACTATACGGTAAATGGTATTGCTATAGTTGGTGAGTAGTGATATTGCAATTGCCAAGTCAGAAGATGATTACTTTAGCTCTCAATAGTCACAACTTTATGAATGATTGGAAATGTCATAACCTGTAGAGTTTTAAGAATATTTCAAATATTTGAAGTAAACAAGCTAAAATAAAAATAGATTGCATAACCTATATCTACTTAGCCTTGTTTATTTATACCCATTGATTAGGATATCCCATGACTTCACAGAGATTGATGTGGTGGTTTTCTGCTTGTTTCAACTTATCCCATTGTTTGCCTAAAGCTGTGAAGACTTTAGAGTAAATCTTTTCAACTTTCTATGTGGCATTGATCATGGTGCAGAGATGTCCCAAATGGTGCTACACAGGTCATGCTGACCCCACAGACGCTCAATGGATGAATGGAGTGCCTAAGCTACTTAAAGAACAGAAAAGGAAGCCATGTTTTTTTTTAGCCTACTGAACTCTATGAAAGACATTTAGAACTCAAACCGTATATGCAGAATGTTCCCTTGTTGTAAGAAGTTAAGGTCCCATACAAAATATAGCTCTTTACTGATTGTTACATAACCCTACTGCTGTATCCCTTGAAAAAGTGTGTTATGGATGTTTGTCTCACAGCAGCCAGCAGTAGTTCTTGTTTGTGTAAATGTCAGATTTTATGTAGCTATTGACTGTACTGCTGGGCCTGCATGTCTCACCACTGTAAAGGAGTTGGCCTGGGGCGTTGTGCTGTGTAACGAAGACTTTTTTTGAGCCTTTCTTGCTGCTCAGGCTTATTCTGCATTCTGTGACTGTAAAGAAGTGTGTGTAGTGTGTATATCTATCTCTCTTTTGGTAGGTCGCTCACGGACAACATTGGCTCTTCACAATGAATAGCTACAAAGATACTTCTAAGCCGGCTGTTCTGCAAATGCAAGCATTGTGTTGTCTTTGTGCATCCCAAACAGTCGAACACTATATAACAACTTAGGACATATCATGACCGTATGAATCCTGTGATGTAGTACAATTCTGTGTTTTGTTTACTTACTGGAGGCAGGCCATATAGTCCTAACAGCTGCTTATTGTACTTGATTATTCTGAGATGCTCGAAATCACATGTTAAGCCCTCTTTGAGGACTGCCAGACATTACCTCGTGTTTTTACCTTTTTAAAACTGGACAGTCACTATGTAGTATGTAGTATTGGCAATTTATAACGCCAAAAAGTTTTTTTTTCCTTATCTCATGAAGTGTGGCTTGTTTAGAGAACACACTTATTACACAACTGCCTGTCTGTCCCATTCAGCACAAAGCCATTCAGTGAATGTAGACATTTTACGTTCATAAAAGAAATCATGCTTCTTTTATCTATTTCAATAAGACCACAGTGCCCTTGATTAAAAGAAAAAGTCCATCTTAAGACAGTTTGCTGATAAATAGGGCTACTGCTTTTGTAGTGGTCCCATCCGCCGCGATACCTGTGGTTACTTTATTTGTACTGGATACCATTATATTTTCAGTGTGGCCACAGCACTGTTCCAGTCAAGTGATGCTGTTGAATACCTCACTTTGGCGGTTTGAACTTCTGCTTTCATGCTGTGAAAACCAGGTAATGACAAGGGGAGTTGTCCGAATGTGGATACATTTTAAACATGCCAACCCTCCCGAAATATCAGACTCCCGAATTCTGGGTAGGCCAACCAGACTCCCATTCTCCCGCACTCTGCAGGACCGGTCCCTTGATGACACCAGTAGCATCATTTTGTCCAGGGCTGTGAAGAAATGAGACAATGGTGTCATTTCACTGCTGGGGGCGGGGCCATAATGAAGTGTTGCACGACGCCCCCTTCACACCTGCAAATCACCTCCAGGATATCCAGGAGGGGAACAGTAAAAAGTAGGTACCGGTAAGTATGCTTTTACAATTCAGATCTAAGGTGCAAAAAAAAAGGAAGTTATTACATTGGCCTTGCTGATCCACACTAAACTTACTAATATACTTCAATTTGCATGTGCAGATCCTTATTGTATGTTCTGAAAGCAAAACCCAAAACATCAATTCCTCCTCGCTTACTGCTATAGCTGAGGCAAGGAAGAGCAGCTGATGTAATACGTGGCCAACTGCACAGATTTCCTTGTAGACATTACTGTGTATTATTTGATTATTTTATACAAGCTAAAGATTAATGCGCTAGATGGAAAAATGACTCTGATTTCACACAGCGGGCCGGGAATTGGTGGTATTTTAGGTCAGGTCTCCAGTGATGATTTTGCCATAAAGAAATAATGGTTATGGCAAAATGCCCAAACTTTTGATCCATATGTTGGCTTCACAAGCCGGTAGAAGTGACTGTCACTGTTCACAGATGCTCACAAACACAGCATGTAATGCTGTCCAGATGAACATCCGTTGTGTGATGCATTTATCTTCCAGCATCATCTTTACAGGTTAGTTTTATAAAGCAAAACTGGCATGTTCAAAATGTACCTACCTGGAACATCTTACACTGTGGTCTATTACAATGCTCCCAAGGCAAGAGCAAATGAGATGCTGGTGTCTCTGTAGCTCTATTTTAGCATATATAGTCTAAACTTTATGTGCTAGAAGTTTAGTTTTAGAGAGACCTTTAAATTGCACTGTATTCAATAAAATATTAATATTTTAAGTGCATTAACTGGTCCCATGGGAATAACTACCAAGGTAACAGCTGCTATAGGGCCTGGTGGCTGAGAGGGTCCATCAGTTTGTGGCTGCCACCTGTGCTACCCAGGGGCCTGCTCCCCTATGCCATCTCCCCTGAGCAAACAACATACTATCCTAAGTTACCACCCGAATAAGCTGAATCCCACAATATTACACAGGTTGGTTTATACAAACACTTCATCATATGTGTATAGACATTTGATAAGCCAGCGAGTAGTGTACCCACAAATGTCTGTTTATTAGGTGGGAATTGATGGGTAAAGATAGGGATTTGATGTATTTAAGGGGTGCAGCTTTTTTTTTTTTTTTTTTTTTTTTAAATCATCATCATCACCATTTATTTATATAGTGCCACTGTTTCCGCAGCGCTGTAAATATATCCAAAGCTCCCTATTCACAAATATTCCTCAATTATCAATATACATTGTAATCTATGTAAATTCCAAGTATTTAATGACTCATTTTAATAGAGAACACCATGTGCGTTATGTTTGGGGCACTTTCAGTTTCTAAATCTCACTTCTGAAACCGCCATGATCACACATTCAATGTACAAGTGTAACATGACCATGCACACAACATGTGGGTACTCACAGACCCATACCTGTATAGATGCACTGCAGCTTGCAAGCTGTGCTTTTTGTAAATGACCCCCAGCTTCATCTATTTTTAGGGCAGAGGTTATAGACCCTTATGTAACTGCAGTAAGGGCTGCTGTGACATATTAGTAGACTTTTGAAGCATGCAATGGATAACTGGCACACTTTAGTATCTTTGCAAATGTGATTATGCAAATATATTCATTCTTATAAACACGCCTTCATCTAAAGGATTTCATTTTTAGAACCCAAATAATAATAATCTTCCAGTCTGAAATCTATCTATCCTGTCTCAATAACTACAGGGATCTAATACTACGTAGTGTGTAGGGGCTCTGTGGGTGTAGTGGGCAGGGGCTCTGTGTGTGTAGTGGGCAGGGGCTCTGTGTGTGTAGTGGGCAGGGGCTCTGTGTGTGTAGTGGGCAGGGCTGATGAATATTCCAATTTGTGCGTTTGATTACAACTTATGCTTTTAACGGAAATTGAGTTGTGTTTTTGAAATGCCTTATTTGAGAAATATATTTATGTGTAGGTTTCATCTTCATACTACTTTGTATGGTAAATTAGCTTTACTGCACATATATTTTTATGATGTGTACATGGATCCTCAAAAAAACTGCACCACATGGTATATTTATTCATTCTAAGGTTCTTTACACAACTGATGTAGCAGTTGCCCAGGTATCGATTCACCTAGGAATAGTGCTATGGATGTAAACACACACAAGTCTACAACAGAGCCAGATAAATAGCAGCAGCCAGGTAGCCAATGTAGTCTAAAATAACTAAATATTGGGGATTAATCCTTTCAGTAGGAGTGAGACTACTGAGGAAGGAAAACACTACATGGAAGGCTATCAGTGTGACAGAGGATGTTATGCGGCCACTTGGCAATAAAATATTAGAGGCTGAAATCCAAGCTTATTGACCTGGGAAATGCCTATTGATATCAGTTCAGCATTAATTCACCTCAATTGATATTGCCATTGTAAGCAATGCAGTGGTGGACTGAGGTCACTAGTTCCTGGTGGTTATGCTGCAATCTCATGAATATTGCCTGACCCCACACAATGCAGGCGTGCACTTAGGACATAGGTTTCCCCCTACCCAGAAACCCCCTCTGTGCGCACTCAAATCACGAGAAGCCTGAACATGCTTATGCAAAGTCTGGACACTGCCGAAATGGGTGCCAGCTCTGCCCGCCTTTCCCACAGAGCAGACGCCCCCAGGGCAATTGCTCTGCCCGCCTTTCCCACAGAGAAGACGCCTCCAGGGCAATGCTCTGCCCGCCTTTCCCACAGAGAAGACGCCTCCAGGGCAAGGCTCTGCCCGCCTATCCCACAGGGCAGACGCCTCCAGGGCAAGGCTCTGCCCGCCTATCCCACAGGGCAGACGCCTCCAGGGCAAGGCTCTGCTGCCTTTCACACGGTGGAGGTGCCTCCAGGGCAATGCTCTGCCCTCTTATTGGGAACTGTGGAGCAAAGTGATCCCCAGCTGGAAAATCGTCTGTGATCAGTCAGACGGGTCGTAGATCAGTGAGGGGCTTTATTAGCTACTAGCACCAAGTTTTAGGAAATCATCATCTTAGGAACAGTATGCTCTGTAATAAATTTCATTGCTACTAATGTTAGAACACATAGTAGCTGTTATGGGGAACCAAACCTAAATAATGTATTCATTTGTTGTGAGAGCAGGGTCAGGTCTGTACTTTGTTTATAGAGCTTCACAGAACCGCTCATCTTGTTTGTATCACTCTCCAACCGCACTCTTCATCTGCTTTGTAATTGTGTCCCAGCATGTCATGTTAGCGGCTGTTGGGGCATGCTGGGACATGAGCTGGGGAAGGACTGAAGGTAGCAGTCGCCCTGATGTCACAGCCAGCTCATCACTTCATGATGACAACTGTACTTGTTTATATTAAAACAATTTCTCTAATTTTGATTTAATTGTTGCTGGCTTATTACAACAAGGTTTTGTTGTGTGTTCCAAATTCAAGCATTTGGATCGGATCAATTTATTTTACAACCGTTTTACATACGCTGAATTATGCCGAATTACAAGCTTGATACTTTTAATATAAAAAATTAACAGCAGCTCTGTGCTACTTCCAAACAGACCATGTTTCCTTCTCGGGGACAAAATATATCATGTGTCTCAGAAAATGCTCTATAAATTTTGATTTTATGTTACGGAACTAACGCAGTTATTTGTAGAAAATCTTCAATCCCTCTTGACTTTTGAAAGATGTTTATGATCATCGAACAGATTAAATGGTACTGTAAATTGTAGCTACCAATCAGACACGTGCTGTCATTGATCTACTTGGTAGATGACTAATCACAGCTAGTTGCTGATTGGTTGTTTGAGGCTTTGCACTTTGTGGATTTGCACCTATACACTTTTGTTGCTGCATGATGGTGTATACCATGGGTGTAACTACTGGGGCACCCTCAGTTGCTGGGCCCCAGTGCTTCTCAGGGCCCTGCGCTCTAACTCCTGATCACTCAGAGAAGAATATTGCATTGTTTGCAGTCAGCAGGGAGCTTAATGAACTTTGCTGTGTAGCCGATGACACCGCAAAGGCAATTGAAGCCCTGTGTGTACTAATTGTGCCCTGGTCGATCCATCTTGGATTAACCTGCCTGATCCTTCAGAATTGTCCACACACATCCCTTAATAGTGGGTGCATTGTGCACTGACCAAACACCTTTATCTGCCCTTCTATAAAACACATCATACATTGGTGCTGTATAAATCAAGGGTAATAATGATGGTGGTACCTCTTATAGTCACTTTGAGGAGCACTGCTGCACAGTTTAATAAGGAGGCAACACGGTGGCGTAGTGGTTAGCACTTCTGCTTTACAGCACTGGGGTCATGAGTTCAATTCGCGACCATGGAGGAGTTTGTATGTTCTCCCCATGTTTGCGTGGGTTTCCTCCCACACTCCAAAATCATACTGGTAGGTTAATTGGCTGCTAACAAATTGACCCTTGTCTGTGGGTGTGTGTGTGTTAGGGAATTTAGACTGTGAGCCCCAATGGGGCAGGGACTGATGTGAGCGAGTTCTCTGTACAGCGCTGCGGAATTAGCGGCGCTATATAAATGGTGATGATGATGAGGCAATGTCGGGGAAAGACAAGTAACTTAAATGTAATTTGGCATATGTAATAATCCCAAGCACTCCGCATAGTAGATCCATTATATGTATATAGTGTGACATATGTTGTATGCTTCTTTAGTATTACAGTGACTACTAGTTCAAATAATGATTAGTCTAATTTTGTACCAATTAATTGGAATTTGAGTTGTGGTTTACAGGGATTTGTTCTCCTTTCTAAACTGCTCATGAGTGCCCCACATTTACACCTGATCGCCATGGTAGAGATGTGTGTGCACACAAGCATATGTTAAAGGGTGTACATGTGTGTGTGGGACAAGGGGCAGTAGTCTTTGGAGCAGCTGAATGCCCTGCTGCACTCTGGCCACAATGGGGCCGGCTTACACTCGCTGATTCCTTTCTGAGACTGTTTGCTTAGTCTGGGTGCAGCAATAAAATAACCCAGCCACCTGTATGGCGTGTTGATAGAAAGATAAGGAGAGGTGGGGAGTGTGTGATCTGACTCTGCTCCGGAGGACACAGAGTTGCACATCAGTTGATGTAGATAAAATGTTTGTCCAGCTGAAACCAATCCCACCCAGCTATAGGCACGATGAGTGATTCACAGAGGTGACAGCTGCTCTCCTACATTTCACCTGCATGTTCCAACAGGGCTCCGTGCTCCTAAAGGTTATTACTGCTGGGTAATCCACAAAAGCTGCAAAGGGAGACTTTGATCGGAGACCTTCTTTCTTTTGTTTTTATGCCTTAGTTGTTTTAAAAGTCATATCAAGTCTACATATGGTCTGAAACACAACGTCATTAGCGTATACTGAGAAGAGAAGATTCTTTGTTCATTAGTACAGTACATGTGACCTGCAGCAATCTGTGAAGGGAATGCGTTACAGCTTCTTGTGTGTATATGTAGAATATCTCAGAATTGCTTTGCATATATATATATATATATATATATATATATATATATATATATGCAAGGGGGTTGCACTATTTATTGGGATAGAAAATAAATATATATCTGTCCAGTGTACATTACATGTGGGACCTGCATGCCGCTTTAGTACAATGGAGTATAATGCTAGAACTATGAACCTGCCTTTGTGATTTCATAGTTCTGTAATCAATACACTATGAGCAAATGCTCCTAACTTGAAGTCACTCTGCGTGGTGATACATTGTGGGTGAGTGTTAAATGTCAATGAAATCGATAGGATTTATCAATCAGTTGGACAAGTTTGACAACAACCTATACAAAGTATCCCGGATAAGGGTTTATCTATAAAGGTCAGATGGCATAATTGCATTAAGTTAAAATGGCAATCAGAAGCACAGTACAAAAAACAAATAAATTCAGAGTTATGGGTATACAACACCTTTAAAAATAGTCTTCAAAATAATGTAGGTTTTAAAACCATACATTTTCCAATCCATCACCTTATAACAGACAAGGTAAGTAAAGGTGAAGTCTTGCATAGCAGCGCAAGGCTAAAGCTGTCAGTCCCCCAAGTCCTGTGTAACAATATCCAAGTAAAGGCTTACAAAAGGAAGAAAACAGTGGTCATGGAGACCCCTCAGATTACATATCTTGCCTGAGATCCTGCAGTAATGTCTCCAGGGACTGGTGTAAATTTCTTTTGCTATAAATTAAAGCAGGTTTAGACAACCTGTTCCCAAGCACTACATTCCAGAACCTTTGGTGACCAGGATATGCTGAGACTTCTAGTGCCACCATAGCTATCACTGACCTAGAGGCAGACATTTACTTATGTGTACAGATTATAAGTTTTTTTGTTTTTTTTTTACATTTATCTATTTTTTATCATTATGAGCAGGGCCCTCTTACATCTTTGTTAATACCCAGTCTGGATTTATTTCAGCGTTTGTTTCCAATTGTAAAGCATTGGGGAGTATGCTGGTGCTATATAAACAAATATTAATAATTTTGATTTATTTTTCTGCTCCTTTCCCACTAAGATAAAGCAGGTGATGCAGCTGAAATAACAGTGTGTGGGGGTACAGAGAGGAGCCGGACACTAACCGGTGTGACCAGAATGCATTAATGCTGCAGCACTCCTGCAGTCTTATTCAAGACCTGTCTGAACTCTAAAAGATTTTATTTTCTCCTTTTCAGTTTGGAGGGTTTTTTTTTTCTATTGACCCTCCTGTGTCTCTAGAAGACTTGTCATAACAGGAAACTGTCTTTACCATGAGCTGGTCAAGTGGAACTTTGTGAATACACACACTTCAGCCCCCAAATATCATGTTTTGTTTGTTGCTATCTGTAGCACTGTACAATGCACTTTAAGAAAACTATAAAAATAGGCAAAAATCACAGTGACATTTTGCACAAATAAAGTTTGCAGTTAGAACAGCCATTTATCAGAGTTCCTGCAATACAATCTTCAGCTTTCTACTTTTGCTCATACTTGCCAACTCTCCCGGAAAGTCCAGGAGACTCCCTAAATTCAGGTCAGTCTCCCAGGCTCCCGCGAGAGCTGGCATTTGTCCCGCATCCGTGAATTCCCTGTTTAAAATTACTCGATTCATAGAGAATCGCGTCATTTTGGCCCCGCCCCGTGACAAACTGTCATTGGGCGGGTCCAGAACGCCACGATTTGAGGCACCCCGCCCCCCCTCACGCCCCTCTCCCTGTCGTCGCCTACTCAAAGTAGGCAAGTATGCTTTTGCTGTTCTCTGGAATGCCATGCTGTATCTGTAAATGTGCATTTCATGGAATTTATGGTCTATGAATAGAGCAGATGCCCAATTTATGTTACCATGTGGGGTGGTTGGGGCAGGACTGGGAGCACTTGAGACAAAACTTTGTGGCAAATGCAGAATGAGGCACATATTTCATGGAACGGTTTTGAAAACTAGCTCATGCCTGATCCCAGAAATAATGTTTATTGCTTTTCTGTTTACAAGTATGAATAGATGACTTGGTTTTATGACATTTATGTGTTTTTAAATACCACATAATTGATACAATCCATACAAAACTTATGCACAGGTAACAAGGTGCTGTAGCCAATCTGATTAATACCATGGTGAATATATAAATATCGTATTGTGGTAGTTATTATGACCACCGTTGTCACCCCAGAAATGTTACACCGTACAAATACACCACACCTAAATGTTTGACCACTCATTTTGTGAGAATGGCTGTTCAGTCTTTGACAGGAAAAGCATTGCTTATTAAATGTTGTTTACAGGTCACTGAAGTGGGTTCTTGGGCGCTGTTTTTGTTAGAAACTAGCAGCCTCTCTCCCATTTGATAATTGAATTTTAGCATCTTAGGCATGCAGAATTACAGTTATACAGTTTGTCTGGATATTTTTTTTTCCATTCTGAATCGGCTAATTAAGCTTGAAAGCTGGGCTCCTAAAATAACTACACTGTTTGGGAATTCACATAAGACTTTCCCATTGAAATGTTCATAGTGAATTATTTTTCTTTTCATGTGTCGTTAAAAGGAAGAAGGCATAGAAAGTATTTAAAGAGGTTTACATGGTTTACAACTGTTCTGAGTTAAGTCATTGGTTTCATAGATTTGGCCCAGTATATATACACATACTGGGCAGCTTTATTACACTGCGTTTTTAGAGTTAAGCTAGGAAGTAAACCGCCTCCAAAAGGCACAATGTAAATTTACCCTACATTTAATGCATGTAGAAATTTAAATATAGAGCAGTGTGCAGAGTTACACCAGCTAGCTCTGTTAGCTGCTAACTCTAAGGGGCCTATTTATTATTGAAAAGCCAATTCAAATTAGTATTTTGACCAGAGATCATAATCATATATTTATATAGCGCCACTAATTCCGCAGCGTTGTACAGAGAACTCACTCACATCAGTCCCTGTCCCATTGGGGCTTACAATCTACATTCTCTAACATACACACACACTGACCACATGAGACTAAGGTCAATTTAATAGCAGCCAATTAACCTACTAGTATGCTTTTGGTGTTCTTGGAAACCCACACAAACATGAGGAGAACATACAAACTTCACACAGATGAGGCCATGATCAGGAATCTAACTCATGACCCCAGTGCTGTGAGGTAGAAGTGCTAACCACTAAGCCACAATGCTGGGGCTTTGCCACATACCTCAAGAGGGTCACCCCTATTGGCACTATGATTCAACGGGTCTCACAAGCGATGCCATCTCAGGATGTTGATAAAAGAAGAAAATGAGAAAATCTAAGGGTCGCTATTTAAATAAAGCATTTTTTCACTCGCCCTTCCATTTTTTTTATTAAGGACTCACCTTTTTGACCCGTTAGGTCTTACATTTAACAATTGAAGATTTGATTTGAATACTCTGACCCTTCCAACCTATCATCTGCCTACCCAACAACCGTGGGCCCCTCTAAGCAACAGAGGACATGAAATATAATAAAGATAATTGAATGTCATAATGCAGGGTAAGACTATAAAATATATCTATATGCTTCCAGCTTGGCATTTCTAATGTCAGAACTATCATTAAGAAATGGACGTTATGGTGAACTGTTGGTAAAAGGGAATATCTGGAAGCCCCAGAAAAATATCTGCTATAATTACTTGCAAACGAGTCATATAGACAAAGCACAGTCCAGATATCACTACTAAGGATGTACAGGAAGGCACCAGAGTAGTACTTGGAGGTGGTTTTGTTTAGATATAGTGAAAAAACATGGCCCAATGATGACGCCTGTCTCTCCATATGTGTATGGGGTCCGTATCCCACCAGTAAGTGCAGGAGGTGTTGCTCAGCACTGTATTCTGGTTGTTCAAGGGCCTGGATAAACAATCTGATCAGTGCAATTTGGTCCTCAATGTGTGTGGCCTGTTGGGTCGATTGTTCTGGTTGAACTGTTTGTGGCATACTTACCAACTTTTGAAAGTTGGCTTCCATGAGCCTGCCAGGGGAGGTAGGCGTGATGGGGGTCGGGGCTCACATTCGCGTCATTTTGGACCCGCCCCCGTAACGTAATGACGCAAATGCGTCATTTTACAGCAGGGGGCGGGGCCCAATGCTGCGATTCCGGGTGAATCGCTGCGTTTTGGACCTAATTCTGCCTTCTTCATTAGGAAGTGGCCAGATCCAGGAGATTGCACACTCTCCCGGGAGTCCGGGGACTCTCGCGAAATGCGGGAGTCTCCCGGACATTCCGGGAGAGTTGGCAAGTATGGTTTGTGGGCATGATCTAAATCATAACAAAACCATTTTTTAACACTTGTAGAACTCTTTGGCAGATTTTATAAACCGTTTGGTTGAACACGTCCATATACACACACTCACGTAGGACATTTATAACACCTGCACATTTATTTTAGTTTCTGCTTACTGGCATGTCAGGTGCAACATGGCTTTTACCCCAGCTAATTGCAGAGGCGTATTTAATATTTAACAATCAGTTTTCTCATTACCCTTGTTATTCAAGTGCAATAAAAAGTATGTGACCATCATAAAAGTGCAGGTAATAATCCAAACTTTCTTATATCCGTGTTAACTGACTCTTCAATAAGTACAAAAAAGAACATTTCAAATCACTTAATAACCTTATAGCAGTAAAACATTAACAATTTACAACAAAAAAAACTCCCTCTACACGTCACAATACATATACAGTGCTAGGGGCTAGACTAGGAATTTCATTGGTGGAAAGAACAAAATGTTCTCTCTGTGTATATATAATATGCACTATCCGGACACTTCTTCCTAATCTTCCGATGTTAATAAATTGGGTTTCATTTTTAAAAGCGCGTTTTATAAAATGACAATGGTATTTATTAATGCTCCCCCCTCCCCCAACATGACATCATGCTGGCACTTCTGTAGAGGGTGGGTAATTTTTAAAACACCTTGTATAAAGTGCTATAGTCTTCATAAAGCCTCATAGCCACTGGCTTTAAATTATATGCTTTTACTAGTGTGTAACATTAGTGCAATAAATTTGAATGGATCTGACAAAGTTCCCATCAACATACTCATTCACATTTTTACTTGTGGCAAGGGGCAGTTTTCAAAATGCATCGATGTTAATAGTTAGTTCCAGTGATCTCCTTAAACTTGACGTGCGGTTTCACCGGTGTTTGAGATTGTGTTTTTAAAAGAAAATAAAACCTCTCTAGGTACCTAGCCTAAGTTCTGTTCTGAATTGGGGATTCCAGTCACATGTAATCTTTCTAGCTTGGGGAATAACAGACATGAATAGACGTGGGCATCTGTGTGTGCAATTTAGCAATGACATTGATGTGTCTTTAAAATGTATATATTTCCTTAAACACTTATTAGCAAGGGTTAAACAATCACTTGGTTGTATTACTCCATTGAAGAATCATATCAGTCTTGCATGTAGTATAATCTATTTATACACATCTCCTAGTATCTTTATTCTGAAAGTCTTCTTTGCAAGAGTTGTATTACTTACTAAACCACAGCTATTTGTTTTTGTCCCTTAACAATTGCATTTGTGTTTGTATAATTGTGTTTCAGTTCAAGACTTTAGTGATATCATTAACCTCTATTGGCCTAAAAGAGGCCTGATTATAGGATAGCCGCTTTTGATGAGTGACTCTACAACAAATATTTATACAGCACAGATAACTGTCATAGTATTACAACACAAACTGCTGTCAGCTTTCCAAGATTTTTTATTTTTTTTCCCTTTTAAACATCCCCTAATTTCTTTCGATATCGGCAGTGATAACACTCACTGATCAAACATAGCAAGGACACTGCAGCAATAGATGTCGACTGAGGTCCAATCATGGATAGGTTGCAACCTGTTTTCATTGACTGTTTAGAAATTGCTGCTCAAGCGTTGACAACCTGAAAGGCTCTACGGCTCCACCTTCAGTCAGTCTAAATTCTTACAGCTTTCTGATGCAGAAACTCCTTTAAAACATTGGGTTCACTTTTTACAGCAGACAAAGCGCGTGCCTTCACTCTTGACAAAGGTTTCCTATAACATACTATTGTTACTACAAATGAGATTTTATTGCCAAACTTCTTTTATTGACATATTGGTCATAGTTGCCAACATTTGAATATAATTTACAGACACTCGGGTACATCTTTCTATATACTGTGCAATTTCCGCAGTCAGCGCATTAAGCGCCAACAGGAAGATACCTGTTGAAATTATATTTTGAAATATTCACTTTTCAGTGTATTTCATACTAAACAGGTGCCCCATACAGGCTAAAATCTAATGTCCAGAAATGCATTATACATACACAGCATACTTCGGAAACCTGTGCCCACATTGACAGTGCATTGCTAGGACTTATTTTAATTAATTAAAACATACCTTGTTGGTGGTTGCAGCAATTATGCACATTCTTTTTTTTTGTATTGTGAAGTAACGATAAATCTGCTATTTCTCGGAAAAGGGATTCTTTTACGAGATCAAGATGAAAATGTGTAGGAAAGGCAATTTGCACAAAGGCAGTCTCGGTTGCTCAGAGTAGGACCATGCCTTGAAGTGAATGAGACTATTGAAGTAGAAAATGAGTGTGCATACTCTCCAGTGGATGCAACTCATTTGAAATGAGTGAGACATGACGAGCTTGCTAACATCTGATATAACCTTGAATTATGTTAGTGTTTTATGTGCAATGTTTGGCACCTTAAGGATTCAGCGAGAAACTGTAGGAATAGAAATCTGCATCTGTTACCCAAGTAGGACAGTATATTCTAACAAAAGAAAAAAAAAGTCACATCTTGTACATTGGTCAGAAGGCTTAAGCCATTGTATATGTATAAAGAGTGGGGGGAGGTGCTTGTCAGTCAAACAGGCTTCTGATGTAAACAATGGAGACTTTCTGGATATAATACATGATTATATATGTATTTATCCCTATTTTAACTGCTTCTGATATACATCTGCTGATGTACGACTTGCGTTAAAATTCTGGGAATCAAATAGGGGACAAACAGGTTTGACATCTGATGTTCAAGACCCCTTCTTCCCTGTAAACAAGTTCTTTCCCCAATATAAACACTCTATGGTTGCAAGTGTGTATGCAAAGGAAAAACAAAGCAAACTGAAAACTTTCTTCCATGGTATTATACGTTAAAGTCCTTGCTTCAAACATACCTTAAATTTTCTAAAGGGTTGTGTATGTGTTATGCTCTTACGTGCTTATTATGCAAAGATTGTGTCTGAACATCCAGAATAGTTATGCAACAAGGAACAGAAACTTACAGATGAAGTAGTGAACTATTTTTTTCTTTTTTTTTTCTTTATCTTTTTGGTTCTACATTCTGCATATCAGAAGCCTGGTCTGTTAGCAGGGATATCTGCAGTTAAACGTGTCAAAAATGTTATCACAATGCACCATGCTGTCCGTTTGCTTATGAACTACTCATGCTAACGATCACTAACAGTTGTCTGGCTTGGCATCCCCGAATAAAAGCACCTCCCATGTAACTGCTGGCTAAGTATGTTTGTTTGGTTAGTTTTTGCTGTCATTTTAATAAATACCTAAAAGAAACACATGAAATATCTAACTTCAACAATTTAATATTTAGATTCTGTTATTTCCATTTCAAACTGCACAGAAGCACTTTTGATACAAGCAAAACCCATAAGATAATTTTCCACATGGCAGCCATTTTCTATGTTTGTAGACCTCACCTGAGGTAGCCTGTTACAATATACTGTGATTAAGTAGAGGAAATGTTTTAGGAAACTGTGTATATACATGCATGTGTGTATGCGTGTGTGTGCTGACCAAAATTGACATTGTGTATGGTATAAAATTTACACTAAGCTCCAGTGGGCAGGGACTGATACACGCAAGAGTTACCCCATACATGAAAGTACATAACAGTAATATTTTTTTTAGTACATTTAATCTATTTTTTAAAATGTATAAAAAAATGAATGCATTAGTGGAACCGAAAACCCAAATCTGGACTTTCATTCCACTGAACAAGTCCACTGACACACGTATATCTGCAGAGACTGTACCGACCAAGAGGTAAGTTACTACTGCTCCAGGCCAGTATTGGATGAGTTAAGTGGAGGGCTTCCTAGTGCCTGGAAACTCCCTCCCCCAAGCCTGGGGTACTGTATAATTGAGGTGGCTTGACCCTGCTCCTGCTTCACACAGCTCTGCTTGAACAGTAGTGCATGCAGCATTGCCCATGTATATGATGGGGATAGGAAGAGTTGGAGAGCAGCCAAGCACTGTCTAAAATTATAGCTACGCCCCCCCCCCCATGTATGCGGGTCACACCCACTGGCGGCGTGGTGTGGAAACCCCCCTCTACAAATCCTGCATTTGCCCCTGCCATGTTAGACAGTACTGTACAGAGAATAAGTAATCATTCAGGACTCATGTTTGGTACTCTATAGTGAATGTTACACTATATCCGTCCAGTTCTGTGAGATTCTGCGGCCTATCTCTTCACGGCTGAGCAGTTGCTCTTAGTTGTTCCCACTTCACAATAACATCACTTACAGATGACCGGGGCAGCACTATCAGGGTACAAAGTTTATGAACAGACATGTCTGAAAGCTGGCACCCTATGACAGTGCCACGTTGAAAGTTACGGAGCTCTTCAGTACCATCCATTCTACTGCTAATGTTTGACTATGGAGTTTTCATGGCTGCGTGCGAGTACTATGTGTACCTGTGCATGTAATATATAAAGTGTTTGTGTGTGACAATGGTTTGCCACAGACCTCTAAGAGAGGAGTTAGGTATTTAGCTGACCTCCTGCAGGGCAAGGTTGCAAAAAAAGTTACACATTTGTACAGTAATGCACCTAGGTTAAAGAGAGACAGGCAGGAGGATGTATGTGACAAAATAATAGTAGAGAGTGTTATTTAACTTACACATTTTGAAGTGGTTTAGAGGTATCCTTTTCCACAGAGAACAGCAGCTGGGTGTGTCTGCACTGAGACTCATCAAACTGAGCACCTGAGGAGAACTCCTCTATAAAGGCCAGGTGGGAGTGTCACCTGTCCATCAAGTCAGGGCTGTGGGAGGAGTGTAAAGTATAAGAGTGTGTGTGCATTAGGGAGCTGGTATATCTTTAGCATTAGGGGTACAAGAAAGTTTGTAGAACTTTGCTGTAAGTTACTTTGTACTTAGCTTTATTTGTCAAGATGGCAAAGTGTGTATAGATCAACAGAAGGGTGCCTGTTCAATTAAAAAATAATAATAATAATTATTATATTATATTGTACTCTTCCCCACCCACCTCCACGGGCCCCATTGTGGCTGATTCTTCCACTCCCCCCCCCCCCCCTTCCCCACATAGTGTGTGCAAAAGCCAATGCTTGACTCGTGCTCATCTTTGTCAAAGGGTCTGCACATTTTATTTTCCCTGCCCACACTCTGGCTTAGAGGACGCTGTGAATGGGCAGATGGGGTCAGACCACAGTCAGTATTGCCTCGATTGGGCTCCCACAGAAACCCCTGACATCTATAGCTATACCTAGATCTCTGGTTAGTCAGTCCTACAACCAAGCCTGTAGACTTTTAATAAACACAATTAAATGTTTTGCTAGGAAAAAAAAAAGCACATGTTAATGGCAGCTTCTCTTAGTGAAGATTCACAACCAGCAGCAGACCAGAGTTGAACACAACAGAGCGATCATAGTGTTGTAGTTAAGTACACTAAATAAGTGTATAGAAAATTGTGTCCTTGGGTAGGAAATAACAGCTTACCTGAGTAATGGCTCAGACTTGTTGGAACAGGGGAGGTCCACCTTTTGGTTGTTCTAGGTAAGGTTACCTTTTAAAAATTCTCTGAGGTTGGCTGGGATCTCTCAGCTGGTGGGGGTCAGTCCTTGGCGGGGACTCCACTCTCACCATGTAAGTGATCTGTTCAGACATCCCCCTGCCCACCAGGAACAGCCCTCTTTCAGAGCACTTCCCCTGTCTCTTCCGTTCATTTTCACCTGATATATATAATTTATTGAAAACTGTGTTAGTGACTCCATGCAATGAATGTAGCCATGTGCGGGTTTGCCCAATATTTATAATTTCTCAGTAACCTATTCCTAGTGAAATTCTAGGCTGCTTTTTCAGTGATTGTACTGGTTTATAGTAAATTCATAGACTGCCTCTTCATGAGTATTGGTCCAGCTTACAATGGAAGCGGTAGCTATTGATATCCGCCATCAAATACAATGGCCCTTCCTAATAGGAACTTCACATTGGCTCAACATTCTGAAAGTATCAATAAAATTATACTTAAATAAGCTCATACTGCTGAATGGAATGCGACATTCAGCAAGTCCTGTTTGTGTTGGCTAAATTGAGGCCATTATTTAGATGTAACTATTGAACTTTTTTTTAAAAGGGAACTACAAGCAGAAAACTAAGTGCACAGAGTCTGCTAATTTTGGAGTTCTTGAATCATTTTACCCACAAAGGATTTTGCAATGCATTGCTGACCACTTTGACAGCGCCTGGCATTTCTGTAGAAAAAAAAAAGGTTGATATTACAGACAGCAGGGCCATGATACGAGTCCCAACTCTGTAACGGAATCCACATGTCACAATCGCACAGAGCTGCATTTTATCTTCTGATTTGCAAGCCAAAATAAAAGCCCCCCTTGCTTTTCAATTAAGTTAGCAATATCGCCCTACAGCTGTGTATTTAGTTAAGACCTCTACAGCCTTCTCTCCCATCGGGCTTGATTAGTGTGTGATACAGAACAAGAACAATGCTCGAGGTGGCCACCCACCAGCACTGGTGTTATAAATGTATGGGTTAACTGTGGGTTGCATGAACACTTAGTATTCCTGAGGGTGGCAGAACAATGGGTACAACAGGACCAGAGCTCAAGTAACATCCGTCAAGTTACTGACTCAGGAACTCTGCGATAAAATAGCAATATATCATGAGAAATCTGCACTGCAACAATTCTGCGTTCAATTCTAGCCAATAATTTCTGAATTTAGAGGTTTTTCCAACAGCAAAGACAGGATAATACACTGCAAGACTTGAAGGCACATGTCATCACTGCTCTGAAAAGTAGGCGTGAAAGGGCAAAGGTAATAATCCCTTGTGAACTTTGTTTCTATTTATTTCAGTGGCCACTTTGTCCTATTTAACTCCTTCACGGTCTGTAGTGTTTTTGCTTTAATGGCGTGTCAGTGGCTGCGAAGGCAGATTTGATAAGAGATTGTATAAATGTTGTCTCCCCATCTTGTGGTGGACTGACAGAGCATAATTAGGAGCATCTGTCACACATGTTCGAGGTCATCCTTAACTTTCTGTTGTTGTTTGGGGGGGCGTGATGATGCAATTCTGTCATCCCGCAATGGGAAACAGGGCCATGATGTCATAATTTGCATTGTATTATGTCATCAAGGCTCCACCCACTTCAGGATGAAGTGAAACAGGATCTGGGAGTCTCCCGGACGTTTCGCGAGAGTAGGCAACTATTGTTTTGGCCTATCATATCAGGTGTTCCAGAGCTTACATTAAACCACACATGCCCACCTTTAAGATTTCGAGATCCAGGGGGAAAGTCATGTGACATGTGGTAGGAGGAGGGCGTGGTGACATTTCGCATCACCATAGCCCCGCCCCCACTATAAAAAGCCGAAATTCTCCGCCCCCTCCGTTCAATAGAGGGGGCGGAACTTAATGACACGATTAAAACCCGCCCCTCCATTCACTTCCGTGAATTTCGGGAGCCTGCCGGGGATTCCGGGAGAGTAGGCAGGTATGCATTAAACACCTGTGAAGTATTGAGCCCTTGCGTTGTATCCCTGAGTTTCTTGACTCCTCAATCGGTGCCACTTATAGACATATTTACTTACCTGCTATGCTATATTTGACTTTGCCAATGTGAAATAGGTATAATTGGGAAGCTATTGTCACTCTCCAATTAAAATGTGCAAACTGGCATTATAAAGCAGCTCAAACTCTGTTACGTACTGAGCAAATGAATGCAGTGTAAAGTTGCAATAAAGAGTACCGTCGTTTTCAACAAAGGAATTTGCTTTATTTTTTTTTATCATTAGATGGCAGTAAAAGCTCAACTTAATCAGATCATTTCAAGATAACAAATTAAACTATTACCACAAAATAGACCATATAATCTTGCTTGCTCTCATGTTGTAGTATGTAGTTTACATTTTTTTTAAAGTATATAATCTAATTTTTAATGTGCAATTACATACATATACTTGTTTACATGCCAGCATTTATAGTTGTCCACGTTTTATTATCACTGTCACTATTTCACACCCTTAGAAAGGGTGGGGGGGGGGATAAGAAAGATATATAGTCCAGACACTATTGTTTAGCAAGAGTTGTGCGTGAGGGGATAAAGCTTCCCTGTCTGTTTGAAATGATTGGAACATCAATGTGGCCTTCTATTCTCTACTTCCTCCTTTAGCCTGTGTTTTGTTAGGGAACAAGTGTTGGTCAAACAAGCTTTTGTTTGTGGTCAATCACTTGGCACACAAGAAAACGTCTGGCCTGTGACAATGAGGAAGCTGTTTTCGTGACTAGAAGAGGGCAGCTGCAATATTATTTAGGACAAGAATACAGAGTTTGCAAGGTATTGGAGTAATTGTTAACCTCCAGGGTGCTTAGGTAGCCATTGAATCATCGGAGACTAGACAGTAACAAAAAAAATGGGTTACTCTTTTCTGAGAGTGTCATTCATTCTGCACATGTCCATGCACTACTGACCCTGCAGAGGGGTGTATAAGCTTTCACCTCTCCTATCAGTTTAGCATATGTCAGCATCCTATGTGTATTTGTTGTTTTCTCTTGTGGGAGCTAAGTGCTGGAAACTAGATCCAGCTGCCTAGGTAATGAGGCCACTAGACTACACCCAAAGGAGCCTTCTATCCGCAGATCTGCTCCAATGTGTATATTTTTTCTGCTTCTCTATTCATACCCCACCCTGCCTCTGATTTTACAAGTGCTATGGTGACCTTGGTCCTTGAAGCAAGTTCTGATTACCCTGTGGGACTCTGCAGGTGTGCAGTTGTTTGGTGAGTGATATCTAAAGAATCTGCAGAGATGTTATTTAAGGAAGCGGCTATGACAATCCACCGACTGCTGCTCAATTTATTTTGCCACCTTAAAAGCTGCAACAGTGTCAGATCTATTTTGGAGCTGTATGTCAGAGTCCTGTGTTTTTTTTAGTGTATTTTCAAACAAATATTTGTGCACACAGGCAGTAAACCATAACAATCAATATGATTTAGAGCTTTGATTTTCCTAGTAGTGTTTAGAAAATGAATACACGTGTCTGAATGGTAGCTTTTGTGGAGTAAAAAACTGGAGCTGTTGAAACTGGTTTCTATTAAAGCTGCACTGCCACATAGTAAATGGTAGTAGGGCAGAACTCCACTTCCCCCAGCCAGAGGCCCCCTGGTGTGACAGCCATTTCCCAGGACTCCTTTACTTTTTACATCCCCAGGGGTGTGTGTGTGTGGTGAGAGGGAGGACAAATCACGAGCTGCTCACGTGTTACTGTCACCCACCCCCCTGTCATTTTAAGTTTGTTACCAAATTAATTTGCTGGTATTTGTATTACAGAACTGGCAGAACCCCAGGAAACTCTGCTGTATGTAGCATGCCCCGGAGCAATGGCTAGAGGCAGTGTTCCCCGATTTATGGGTGCTCCACCCAGCTGTGTTTACTTACAACCCAGCTCTTGGAGTCCAACAGAGTCCTATTATAATAGGAGAAACAATGGTTTATTCTATAACAGGCACTATGTGAGCACTACAGGCTGCAGTGTGTGTGTTATATCACTGACCACCAGTCTGACCAGTCCTGGCAGGTGTGGGCAATAACCGCCAACGTTTTTCATTATTATTGCAAAGTATTCCAACTGCCCCCACCCGACTGCCGGTTGGCAAAATTTTCTGGGGAACACAATGTAGAGGTTAAGGTGTTAGTGCAGCTTTAAGGCGGCTGTTTTGAGAAGATCTTCTAAAGCTGAAGATCGGCTAATGGCGGAACAAATATTGGTCACATCCTTCATCCACTCCATGTCAACACATGAAAAATAACAAGCCACATTGTAACACACCATTAACAGTTAAAAAGAAGTGATAGTGTGAACTGCACAATTAAAGACAATGTTTTTTATTGTTAGGTTTTTGTTTTTTTTGCTTTACAAGCATGTGAATGATTTTTCAGTTCCTTGTTTTCTGGTCACACATTTACATATAACTCCTCAGGGGATAAAAGGTTTCTCTGAAAATTCCTTTATTGCCCAATGCTGGCCACACCCCCTGTGGTATCGCAAATGCAGTCAGAAGATGACTGTAATTGACCCGTGAATGTGGTTCTCTTCCGATAGCACTTACAGGCCTCCGTGAGCATTTGGGCCTCGTTTAATTTGGCCACGTACGTGTTTGACCATATTGGACGTTAATCATGTTACTCAGCACTAGGGTCTGTGTATGACGAATTCAAGAGAGCAGATATCAAATGAAATATACATTTATCTGTGTGTGACACACAAGCAATACAAATGAAATATATATAGAGAGCTCAAAAATTTAATCTTACATTGCATGTCTGCGGGACAGCAGGTAAACTACCCTCATTATGCTACCTGCAGTGACCACCTTCATTTTTCAAGAAAACTTCTTAATCTGTTGGCCAATCATTCGATGTGGCACCTCAAATCAGGTGAAAGATTTAGTGGGAGTTGTAACTGTGGGTAATCAAAAGACTGAGCTGTCGCCTCCCCCTAACCTTGTTATTTTGTATGAGTTTGCTATACTAATCCTATACTGTAGAAGTAATTTTTCCATATCTAGCATTGATAGCATCTAATACTATCAAAAATATTTATCTGTGTGTATCTGTGCATTAAATCAGACTTTCTGGATGCATAGTTGATACTATGTATAATAGGGAGCATATAAGTACTCTATTTCAAAAAGGTTTTGAGTAGAGATGTTCACTGACCCCCGTGTTTTGGTTTTGGATCTGGATTAGCTTTGTGTTTTAGTTTTGGCAAAACTGCCCTTGGTTTTGGATCCCTGTTTTTTTTTCTAAAATCCACGTTTTTTTTCTTTCTAAAATCACATAATTTGCTCCTTTTTTGTTCCTACATTATTATTATTATTATTATTATTATTATTATTAATAACCTCAATAACATTAATTTCCAGTCAATTTTTGTCAAGTGACAAGAACACTGTTACCCCTCCTGTTTCTGTGTGAGCAATGGCGTTGGATCTCCTGGGGAGGGAGGTACTTATGGAATCCAAAACCCGCGAGATCCAACAATAAAACAATGACATTTTGCCCTTGTTTCAGATCTGAGGCTGCACAAAAGTACCGAGTCAGCTCGGATCCCCTAAGTTCGGTTGGGTTCGGTTTTCAGAAAGCCAAGCCCAAGCATCTCTAGTTTTGAGTGTGTTTTTGGCCAAATTCAAGGAAAACCTTTTTGTTAAATGAGGTCAGCAGTTTTTCATATTTCTTTAAAGGCTGTCATGTTCACAGAAGATCAACATAAATGTTTGACGAGAATAGCAGAATCCCATTTTGTTTTAACATTTGTATAAATAAATGAATATTTTCACACTTACGAGTTGAACATTAACATTATTGTGACGTTTACAATTCGTCAATTTAAACTCATTTCCTTGTGCTTGGCCATATGGATGTTAGTCTGTTTACACTAATAATCTTCGTGATTATCATTACAATGTCAATGGACATCTGAACAATCACCAATGATTTGGTGCGAGAGATAGCAAGACATTATACTGTGACAAGGACACTTTTTTTTAGTGGCCTGTTAATATTCAACTAACTGTAAAGAATTTATGACTTTCAGAAAGCTGGTAATGTATCAGCGAACGTGTGTGTTTTTGGTCTTCCAATATACTCATCAACTGTTCCGTGATGGGTTTATCTAAATGACATTTCATACCTGTGTCCTTTCTTTCACATTTCCTGTAATCCTGTTACAGCACTGTCCCATTATCTTAAATAGCGTGATCTTTAAGTGCAGTCGACTCTTAACTGGATTGCCATAGACACCGAGGAAGAATCTAAGTGAACCTGATGCAATTTCTAGAACACCCTGCGTACCTTTTGTCTTTCGTTTTATTTGCCACATTATAAAGAATAATTCATATAAGTAATTTGACAAACAGGGAGCAATTGTTCTGTATTCAGTGACAGATGACACAAAAAAAGTTCCTTTGAAAAGATGTTTTGATGGAACAGATTGTTACAAATTACTAAGTAAAATGTTACCCATTCAATAAAAGACCCATGATATAATAAGCTTCGACAGAGATTACGATTGTATTGCTACGTAATTCTGGGGAGTCTAATTTTCATTGTTGCGCTCTCTTTTGCGCTCTCTTTCACTCTTTCTTTCGCTCTCTCACACACACTCATGTACTACTGTCCAAATGGAGATTCATGGCCCTCCGAGGCTATTTGATAACCTCAGTAGACTGTTGTATAACAGCATTGTCTCTGTAGCAGGGGTGTATCTAGACATTTGTGGACCCCATGGCCAAATTTTGTAAGGGTCCCTATGTACATGAAGCAGACTGTTCCTCACCTCTTATCTACACTGATCACTGGCTGCTGTCCTAGTAATCAATAGGATAAAGCCTGCACTGGTAACCAATCACAGTTACCATAATAACAGCAGCCACTGCCTGGTCACTAAGGGGGATTCAGTAATTTGCACCCCCACTAATGCTGCATGTGGCCCGGAGGAGGTCGCCCCCCCCCCCCCCCCCCCCTTGGCCTTGGGCCCAGTAGAAGCTGCATCCCCTGCTACTATGGTAGTTCCGCCTCTGCTTCCCTGCATATAGTTATAGCAGAAATGTCACCCTGTTCTGATACCTGGACAGCACTGCTGTAGTAGGAACAGGAAAACAAGTTCTGCAATACTATTATGTCTGGAGAAAAGTAACTCATTTTAAATTGTCTCCATGCCACTGTCACCCTCTCAGCTATATGAGAATGATTGTGTTAAGATCGTAAAGGAGATGCCCACTCATTTTTTATTAATTCATAGCAGAAAATTGATAATGCACTGACTTGCTGGCATTGTTATTCATTTTGTGCTG
This sequence comes from Mixophyes fleayi, assembly GCF_038048845.1. Classification (NCBI taxonomy): domain Eukaryota; kingdom Metazoa; phylum Chordata; class Amphibia; order Anura; family Limnodynastidae; genus Mixophyes; species Mixophyes fleayi. Next base: position 298,940,603 of record NC_134404.1, on the reverse strand, counting down.
CCTTAGGGCTTGTACACATGGGCATTCAAGAACAACTCCTGTTACAAGCATAGACAAAATCTTGCACTTTGTTTTCTTAGCGGTTTTCAAATAATGTTCTCAAGCTTTGCTGGTGCACCGTGTATTATATACCAGTAACACATACTGGTGTGTAACAGTAACATTGCTGCAGAATGGCTGCATGGTAGCAATCTGAAACTGTAGGAAGTAGAATGCCAAGGTATATGGGAGGCCTAGTACTTCAGAGGCACTAGTCATACTCCCCATTGTCACATGGCCAGGCCACCACCATGAGATGGCTACATCGCTGTTTGATTCCGAGGCGTAAATGTATCAAGCTGCGAGTTCCGGCAGGTTTGAAAAGTGGATATGTTGCCTACAGCATCCAATCAGATTCTAGTTATTATTATTATTATTATTAATTTTTATTTATAGGGCGCCACAAGGTGTCCGTGGCATCGTACAGGGACAAAAACGAATTACAATACAAGGTGAGACAGCACAGTACAGTAAACATAAAGCACAGTAACTCAGTAAGCTCAATGCACAGCTAGTGAGGGCGGGGGAGTATCCAAAAATGACGGGGCCCAAGAGGAGGGCGCAGAAGACAGGGAGACCCCCAGAGGGGGGAGGAGGGCCCTCGAGGAGGGCAAAGTAGCTGGAGAGCAGAGTTAGAAGTGGTGGAAACAGGAGGAGAGATGGCCCTGCTCAGAGGAGCGTACAATCTAAGGGGAGGGGTGGACAGACGGAGAAACACAGGGGAGAGAGGGAGAGTAGAGGGACGGAGGCAGGGAAGGGGAAAGAAGGGGGAGAGGCAGAGGATAGTTATCATTCATTTAGGACATTCTACAAAAGGATAGCTAAAATTTGATTGGCTGCTGTAGGCAACTGGCCGGAAACTCTCAGTTTGAGTTATAAAAGAATGCCCCCAAAAGTAGCTCTTACCACATTAATTGTTCTTCTCCAAGTCCACACGATTAATTTGGGAACAACATACTTTTCTTCACAATGCAGCAGGTAAATTGGGCAAACAGCTTGTAGTGCTAGTATTTATTCGGAACCTTGTGATGTAATCACAATGAACGCAGCAAGATTTTCATCATATTAATAAAGAGCAGAAAATAAAATATGGGACTTTTGTAAGTGTTAATTTGAACCATTCACCTTTTTATTTTTTATTGTGCATTTGAGCATTATTACATATATGTTTTACGTGCCTGGATTTTCTTCTACAGCCTTTTCAAGTTTCCCTGCAACTTATGTAAGTGATGTCCTGTTCTACCCATTCTGCTCTGAGATCTTGTGATTCTTAGTCCAGAATGGGACTCATGCTTGCTCACTGTTACAGGTACAATTACAGGGAGCATAATATAAGTATTAATACTCCTGGGGGCTGAATAAATAGTTTCTGTTGAGCCGCAGTGGTGTATTCTACAAAGCATTTTATTTGATAAATCTATTATTACTAAGGATAGTTCGTTGAACCAGACAGTTGCAAAAATCACCAAAGAAGCCTACTTGGGTGATATGTAATGCATCATACTA